>NC_140028.1:119879358-120059358 GCF_963513975.1 Fringilla coelebs | reverse complement strand
GAGTTCCTGTTTAATTTAAATGCCCTGTGGCCCACATCAATGTGAGTCTGTCTTGTCCTAGATTTACTATCAATAAATTGGCTGCACTTATTAGATAGCAGAGTTTTAAGATGATAGTCGGGAGTATTTCAAATAGAATTAACATGAAGAGATGCATAGCAGTTTCCTATCATCTTTGAAATACATCCAACAACAAGACATACATTACAAGATATGATCATTTGTATGCAGGTGAAAATGAAATCAATACTTTAGCGTTGGTAGGAAAGAGCCTCTCCTCCCACAGAAGTCTGTAGTTCAGAGGTAGGCAGACCCTTCTGTCAGTGACAGACACCTCATTCCTTCATTGGCTGTGGGATGAGGTTCAGAATTAATAGATCAGATTTGCTAGGGAAAAGCTGCATTTGTCATCCGATGGGCAGGGAAAATAAAAGGAATAACCAGAAAATTTGAGGGAAATGTAGTATCATATCTGGCCTTTGCCTTTACATCCTTTGCTTCATACCTTTGCCATCATATCTGGCCAAATGCCTTCTCTCCTGCCACTAGCAGAGCACAGCTCCCACTCATGCATGGCCTTTGGTATTTTTGAGGCTTGCTTTCCCAGTTTGTCTGGAGTTAAAGCATATAAATATTTATCTGCCGAGGTGGTTTGGCCAGGGCTTTCCAGTGCACACAGCACCAGGTTTTGGCCCTGGCAGCCTATGAAACCCAGCCCCTCCAAGTGGTTGCTGGCCCCTCTGTTCCAGCACAAATGCATCCATTGATGTGGCAGGAGGGAGAGCCCTGCCAGTGCTAATGAGTCATGTTGTTTACACGTGCAGGATATAGAATATTGTGTGGGATAGTCGGAACTGCTTCAGAGATGACAGCAGTTTCGGTGGTGTTAACTGACGTATGGAGGGGGGAAACTGGGATCAGGACACCCAGATGAAAACTTTCCCAACGTCTGGGCTTGTTCAGCCTATGATTCAGGGCCATAAAAAATCAGGCCAGGATATTAGGTAAAAACAGGGCCATTCAGCCTCTCCTTGGAGCAACCGGGCATTTTTGCCTAATTCTGTAACTCCTTCCAGAATCTGCAAGAATTTAGTCTTCAGGCAAATATCTGTGGGGTTGATTCTTGGACAAAAAGACACAATGGGATTACACCCCAGTTTGCAAGTAAATATCAGAAAGAAGGGAAGAGCTTTATCTTGAGGTCAGTTTGCAGAAGCAGCTAAAATACGAAATGTCTGAAATAACAGAGCACCATGAAGAAAATTCTGATTTGCAGCTGTATTTGTAGGTGTATTACATTGGGATTTTCTCCTCAGATTAGCTAATTTTTTTCTATTGACACTGAATTTTTTGCTTTTCTGTTTTTAAAGCATTCCACCAGAACTAGCACAAATATTTGAATTTAGTTTATTAATTTTAAAGTGCTTGGCCATGAAAAAGTAATGAGGTGATTAATATGCCACCTGGTCTATCCCACCATGAAGCAGTTTCTAAGGAGCCAGGGATGAGAGTCGGCTGCAAAGTTCTTTACTGAACATAGGCACTTTCAGTTATTGTTAATTATTTTACTGATAGACTCGCTCGTGGTCCTTGTGTTGATCCCAGTACAGAGGCTGTGCTGGCTCTGGAGCAGGGAACTCGTGTGGGTAGCCTAGCAGGGCTTTTCAAGCTGTGGCTTCTCTGATACAGTCCCATCAAAAACAGCAATGGCTGGGAAAAAAAATCCTTTTCTTCTTTAAATCTGGACCATATATAAGATCGGTGCATGGGAAAGTGAACTGATGGGGCTCTATGGAACACACCCACTTCTCCCAGGTAATTTACCCTTTTACACTGCTATTTAGCTCTGTTCACAGAGGGGGATGGCACTGCAGACAGATACAAAATGTTCTCTCCTGCCCTAAGAAGCCCAGAGTTTCACTTGTGTTAATTATTATTGCTAGAGCACATGGCTCTGCTCTTCACACATTTAAAGATTCATTAAGAATTAATTTTCAGAATGGTATAGCCCGAGAGAAACAGACAGATAGGTCAAGACAGCTTTACATATAAAATGTCTGTTATAAAAAAGAGTTTTAGAATTACTTCTCACTTGCTGTATTTGTTCCTTCTGTGGGAACTCCCTCAGAGCAAGTCTTGCCAAAGGCAGCAGAAATAAATTTTTCCGGGGAAGGAAAGTGGTTGAAAGGAAGGATCCATGTTGCTATTAATACTTGTGTCTCAGCTGGAATAAAGTGTTCATACAAACAGTGTGTGCTGCTAGATAGCAGAATTTATGGTGCTCCACCTGTATGGGATATTCAATACAAGGCACATTAAAAGGATTTAGAGCAGAAGAAGGAATCACTTCACTTGAAATACCATGACTGAGGTTTGTTGTTATAGCATCCACCTATTTTATTCTATTAAGGAATTTATACTGTCATCATTGTGGCATTTTTTGATGGCTTTATGCCTCTTGATTTTGGTTTGGCCCTTCTCAGCATTCACCTTGTTGAAAGTAAAGGCTTCTTTTTCTCCCTGAAATGAGGAGCAACCTGATTAATCTTGGGCCCTCTTAGATCCTAAAATTCAGCAATGTAACCTTCCACCCCTTATAATTTTGCTTCAGTGTCGGTCAAGGACTCAAAAGAAAGGGGACTTGAGACAAAGCTCCCAGTATTTATGATGGGACCAGAATGTTATCCAAATCATCTAGTGGGTAAATACAAAACCCAGTACTCAGTGCTTTAAAATATCCAAATATCCCTAGAAACCTCTCAAAATTATGCAACAAATCAGCAAATCAGTAGTATTGCTTTTCACTTTTCTTACCTTCTTTTTTTTTTTTTTTTTTGACAGCCTAGGTGTATTATTCACTAATATTGACCATTTTGAGCAGTCAGAGACCTCAATGAGGTTTGTTTCTGCAGTCCATTCAGTAATCACAACACAAGTACTACTGGGCAGCAACTCACATTGGCATTTTCAAGGCAATATGGCAGCTGAGGAGCCACAGTGATTGAGTGGTGTGGAACAGGTGGGTAACAGCATTTTCCTCTACAAGCCTGGAAAAATTACACCTGGAATCCTGCCTTTGCTGCCTTTTTATCAGAAGGAAGCAGACAATGTGGAGGAGGTTCTGAGAGAGCAACATAAAATGATTAAAGGGCTGGAGGGAAACAGTTGGGCATGTAAGGAAGCATGAAAACTGAATATGTATAGTTTATGTAAGCAATATCAAAGGAGAGGGCATGATGACATAAAGTATAAATATCAGCAGGGAGGAGGGGAATCATTTGAGCTGGTAGAAGGGATAAGAGCTAGAACAGAAGTGAAAGTGAGAAAAGAAAGATGTACGTGTCCTTAAGAGGAAAATTTTCCAGAGAGTGAAAGCTGTAGGACCATAGAGCAGTCCTCTAAATGAATTGGTAGAAACTCTGTCTCTGGAGACATTTAAATCTGGACTGTACAGAGCATTAGAAAATATAAAAATACACTGCAGGGAACAATCCTGCACTGTCAGGGGATGGACTAGATGACTTAATGCATCTTTCCCATTTCTAATTTCGATGATTCTATGGCTCATTAATTGCATATCATACAAATGCAGTAAAATTTGATGGGAATTAAAAAAAAAAAAAGAGAGTCCACATTTGGGAAAGCCTGCTAAACTAAGTATAGACATATTCCTTAAAATGTATGGGATGAGTACATCACTTCTTGGGTTGTTGCTATTATTCTAAAAGTTATTTTATTCACATTTTCTTCAGCATACTGATGCTACATGCGGCTGAGTAGAGGATAGGTGACACTTTCCTATGAGGACAGCTTGTGAATTGATGTTTCACTCTCCTTCAGAACTTAAAAAGGTACAGTTTCCTACAATGGGATATACTGGGGAGGAGTTAAATGCTAATCTCCCTTTACAGAATGGATATTATAAAGGGCTAATTTTTCTTCTGTTGAAATACACAGCAGAACTTTGATTTCAATTGTCCTTGACCTAAACACCATATATCAATATGGCGTATGGCAGTATCTAAATCTAGACCCTGCCAGAAAATTCAGCAGCATGTTGTCTGTGGGAGGGCAAGCAACATTTTGAGGAAGTCTGAAATTATCTGGTGGAGGTCTTTAAATGGATGCCTGCTCTTAATCCTGTGTATTACCTGATCAAATAAAGTCATCATCCAGCTGAAGCCAATTTTTCTCTTCTCAGTCATGTCTCACACCTTGAATGGGAGTCTCTTGTCATAGTTTGCTTCTTGCTCTACACATCCTGTATTTTTCATGCAGGGCATCACAATGGCCTCCTTCCTCAGAACAGGCCCACCAGAGCAGCAGAGCACTGCAATCTTCCACCCAGCTGACAGGCATGATCATCTTGGACCAGAGAGGGAATCTCAGCTGGGGACATTCTCCGCCTCTTGGCATATGGTAGACCATTACATTGGTTTAAAAGTTGGAAAAATAATGCTTGAAAAGTCTCTGCCTCCTATGGGACTTTGGGAACACTAAACCATGTTGAAGTTCTGATCTCAGGTGAAGACTTTGGTGCTCAGACTCTTTGCAGTGAACTTGTGCAGCTCACATGCCAGGCTTTTTTACCTACTTGTCTAGAATAGTATAATAATGTTTAAAGAGCAGCACAGTTGGCTGCAGCTGGCCAGTAACTCAGCTTTATGGTATCTGAGCAGAAAATTAAGTGAGGCAGGGAATCAGGGTGTACTAGCACATACACATAACATATTTCATTTTACTAGCTGCTCACTAAACACAAACCACATCTTTTTCTTCCTGTCTAAACACGCTGCTATGGAAAGTTAAGTCTCTTGTTCTTAATTTCTATCCTCAGTCTGTTAACTAGCTCTGTCCTGAGCTGTCTCCCTAGCCATATAAACTGCAAAATATTGAGTAAATCAATTTATGTTTCCATCTGAAGGTCTTGTTACAGATGTTCATTTGTTTGGAAGAGCTGCACAAAGTTCTTCAACAGGTTAACAATGAGGCCCCCTTTTCTCCAAAGAAGTCTATAATAATCCGTTTTTCCTGAGGCCCAGTGCAAGGCAGTGTATGTCAGTAGCACACCATGAGAGTGTCATTTCCCCCTTAACTCCCATGATATTTTTGGTACTGATCAATTCACACAGTTAGTAATAAGTTCTTACATAAGACATTGTCACAAATCACAAATAAATGTGTAAACCTATTCAGGAAAATACTTCTTAAAGCATAGCTGAGAAATAAGGGGGAATGCATCTAGCACATCCCTGAGATGCTCCTACAGCAGGTAGTGATTCCCTTTTCTTAGCATGTGCTCTGGGAAGGAGGAAATTCTGTCCATTTTAGTGAGTGTGAAAACCAGCCTGTAGATTGATATAGACCCTAAACAGGGAGTTTGGTGTAGCTACATAAGCACATAGGTGAAAAGAAGAGCTGAAACAGCCTGATCATCCTTTAGCTTGGGGGTTGATTAAAGGACAGTTATTTGGTTTCATTTGAAAACAAATGAGGGGCAGGAACAAAACAAGACAGCCAATGCAGAGAATTGCAGGGCAGCAGAGACTCACTGGAGTTTAAGGCACCTTCGATTGCAGAGGAACTGAAAGAGGGCAGAGACGGTGGAGCAGCTGGGCAGCCAGAAGGAGAACTCTCTGCTACCTTCCTGGGTCAGGGTGGGGGGATGCCAGGGCTGCTTATGGCACAAGTGTGGACCTCAGCGCTGGAGACCTGCTCGGGCTGAATCTGGAGCAATGAGGAAGCTCAGCTGAACTTGTGTCTCCTGAGTAATACAAAATGTGTTACTGTTTTACCTTCATGACTCCATGGTTTGTTAATCTCCATGGCACAACAGCACTGCCATATTATTGATGAAAAAGATTCTTCTACATCACGGCACTTTGGAAGGATCTCTATCGTTCTCTCTATATTTTCCTTCCAAATGTCTTATCCTTGCGAAAAGGAATTCTCTATTTCACCCTTCTTGTTCTGCTGTGCTCTCTGCAATGGAGAAACAAAGCATGATTGCTATAAACCTACTTTGGGTGGTCCCTTACAAAGCCCCTCTAATCTCCCTGACCCTCAATGGCTTCTTTAGACCCCAGCTGCAAGACCATGAAGAGATAAGACCTCCTCTGTATGTGTTATGCCAAAAGAAAAATAAAGAGAGAAGAGTGTGACCTGTGTTCACAGACTGCGAGACCGATGCCAGCGTCTGAGAAAGAAGAGTCTTAAAAGAGTAATAACATTAATGTAGATGTAGAACTGTCATATTTAATTTACAATGGGCAGACAATTCCAGGCAATCACTCCCACAGCTATCATAACTCAGACATATTGCATATATATGTGTGTGTGCCCTGCATTTATATGTGTGTGTGTGTATTGCATATAGATATGCAGAAAACTCATTATCGTGTACAGTAATGGTAAATATTTCATGGACCTCATTCTTTCAGCCCTTTGTGAAACCACTGAGGGAAGTTGCACCTGAACAGCAAATTGCAAGGGTGTGAGGCTTTGGCTCTACGTCCATCTCTTTGCTTTATCTCACTGTGCTATTCCTTGGTGGTGACAGTAAGAGAAAGGGGCAACTCTTATTCCCCAAGGGGGAAAGATCCCTGTGCCACAAGGACCAGGCAGAACAGTGCTTGAGTGAGCAGCACATTTTCTGTCTCATTTTAGAGAGCTGTGGACACTGGGGATTAAATTAGGGAAGTTGAAGCACTGGTTCTGCTTCCTCTCTGCAGCCCAGGGCTGTGCTCCCAGAAAAGTGAGAGCCTGGTGCAAGCTGCTTACTGATTTGCATGCCTGCAGTGCCCCTGGGAGAAGGTCTAGCTGGAGTGTGGCCACCTATTCTTACTGTATAATACCAGATTAGCTCCTTACAGCTCATTAACAAATAATTTTTAAAATCAGGTAAGAAAACTTGATGACACTTCTTCATTTCCCGCTGCCTATGTGCAATGACACTTGATGTGTCTGCTTGCCTGCAAAGCCTAGCCCAGTGCCAATTTTTCAAATCTTAGCTGATTCAGCTCTCTTTGCTCCCCTATGGTCTTACTCCAACAGGAGTCTCCTAAGAATGAATGTATTGCCTGTGAATAAGGGGGCAGGAATCAGTTTTTGCTGAATGCCAGCATGTTTCAGTTTCATTGGGCCTAGGAGCAGCATTGCTCACGCTGAGTTTATCTAGCCCAGAAAGAGTCTTCTGCTTTCCTGACTCCTTTCTTGTCAAATGGAAACCAATCAATTCTCAGAGGGTGTTGAACTGAAACCGAGAAGCCAGTTTAAAATGTATCTTGCTGGAAATTGGCAAGCCTATCTACCTGCTCCACATCAGTGCCTTTCTGCTCAAGTGCTGTCTTTACTTGGCAGGAACACAAGATGGAATAAAAACAAGTAGTTCTTCCAAAATTCCTGCCTGCCTAAATTTACATACAAGATTAAATGATTTTTTGTCTTGTTATTACACCCCCTGGGTTCCTGCAGTACAGGTTGCTTTATGCATAAATCATTTATAGCTGACACATTGCCTATAATTTTCTCCAGAAAGCAGGTCGTTTCTTGGTGCAGTAAATTCACTACAATTTATAGCAGAAAACACCTTGGAGTTGTGGCTCTAACATTCCTCACTTGTGGTTCCAAGCTGTCAGGAACTGCTGTGCTGCTGCCCACTACCACACAAGTCACTGTGCCTCCCCCCAGGAGTGCCTGCATACTGGATATGGGAAAAATTAGGCAGGGGCCTATAAAGACCCCAACAACTTGTTTGCAAGATGATGTGGAAGCAGCCAGACTGAAAGATGCCTACTTTTGCTTGTATTTTGTCCTTTTTTTGGAATATGGACCTGAAGAGACTCAGCCACCCCACAAGCAGTTAACCTTTCCTATTTGTTGCAGTTTAACTCATTAATTTAAAAAAACTAATTAAAAAGAGGAAAGTTTCCTGTGTGACATGGAAGAAGTTTTTCTGAGGAGATTAATAACTTTCTCAGTCACATATGGTCAAGCCCTGTTTGTTTCCAGCCATATTTCAGAATGCCCTGGGGCTTTTTATGGTGGTAGCTTGTCAAAAAAGCCACACGTTACCCTGATTTATCTGAGAGCCTTTCATGCCAAGCCTGGAGCTGCTCAGCCATGCTTTGCTTGTATCATTTGTCCAGTGAAATGATAAGCTGAAAGTTCTTGCCTTGTAATACTGGGCAAAATGTGCATTTGGCTATGTGAGCCTCTGTCCTCCTCTGCAGCACATGAAGCTGAGGCAGGGTGTTATGTAGCTGTTGCACTACTTTGAAAATTGTCTATACAAAAAGTGTCACTCCTCTTGAGGGAGGGAAGGAATAATTATGCTTCTTCATATGCAGGTGCAAAAAGGGGTCAGTATGGTCTAGGGCATGAGTTTGCAGCTCACACACTGCCTAGAGTGTCCTTCTGTGGGTCTGTAACCTCTGCAGCAAAACCCTGATCTGCTCTGCACAGTGCAGCTGGGCTGTGTTGGGTGCAAGGCTGGGCACCGGGTTCAATCCTACAGAGCAGCTGCTGCAGGGTAAAACCCTTCCCCAGCTTCCCTCCTATTAACATTTTCATCTGTCTTACACAAGGACAGACAGTGAAGGGGATCACCAAAAACACCTTGAATGCCCTCTGTGCAGCCCTGGTGGGTACTGGCTCAGCCCCTCATTCTCCCTCGGACACCCTCAGAGCAGCAAAAGGTGGAAGGGCCAGTGGGTGTCCCATGGGCTGTCCCAGCACAGCAGGCACTTGTTTAGTTCTGCTTGAGAAGAGATAGGATCACTCTCTATAAACACATCAGGAGCAAACAACGGGGAACGTAAAAATTTGATTTTTCTTTTTTTAGGGTTATGGGGTGGGGGGTTAGTTTTAAGGCCATGCTGGCACACAAACAAATGGTTATACACTGCTCACAAATAAATTTAGTCTGGAGATTAGAAGGAAGTCCTAATCAGAAGAGCAGGGAGGTCCTGGAACAACTTTCTGATTGTAGCAGCAGCAAGCAAAACCGAAGTGCTGTCTGGATGGTGGTGGATAGCTACATGAAAGGTTTTATGTGTTATTCTTGTGCAAGGAAGGCACTGGCTAGAAAGTCTGGGAGGTCCTTTCCCATCTTGCTTGCTCTACAGTGTCTCTCAGTGCCTCTCCTTAACCTCCCCCAGAGAGAGACTCTCCTAAATAATTTCTGTGACAGTCCAGAGGCATCAGCCTCTTGAATCAGGGGCAAGTCATTGGGAAGGGGCAAGGATCAAGGAAGGCTCATCCTCTTCCTCATGCTCCCTGGGCTGAGGTAAACCCAAATAAGATAGGAGACCAAAGGCTCAGAGAAGCTGGCAAGATCTGTGTTTTAAGAAATTGTTTTTCAGATAAACTTTTGAGATTCTGTATATCCCCACTCACTATCCCCATTGTCAACAACTTAAATTTTCATCACTTTTTTTTTTCTAAATCTGAAATGTTTGCTTTTGGAAACACAGGCCCAGGTTTGAAATACCTACAGGCTTTTGCTGCAAAAGGCTGCATATGTAAGCCATTTTTGAGGGGTTTTTTCATCAGCAGGGATTTTCTTCACATGTAGAAATAATATTAGGAAAATAGACTTATTTTTAAAGATGACTGATGTGCTTTGATGAGTTTTTCAGCAAATGCACTCAGCAGACATAGCAAAATGCCTCAGTGTAGGTAGACAAAAATGCAGAGCAACAACATCCAGTCATTTCTCACAATGGCTTGTTTTCCTCTACGAAATTGCAGGCAACATCTCTTCTTGGCTGACTACACTTGTCAGTATTTGGTAAAATCTTTTAAATCCTGGCTAGACTGCGGACTTGCCTGCCCCAATCCTAAAATCCAGAGGAAGGAGAAAGCCCAGTGCCAGGGCCACTGTGAGCCTCAGTGCCATCACCCCTGACAAATCACTGGAGACCTTGTCTCAGCCTCCTGTGCAGCTCTGGTGTTTGACTTGGCAGTCCTTGATGTTCCTGGTGTGATTCAAGTGTTTACCATCATGTCCACCGCATGCAAACCCTTCAAAATGTCAGACATCACAGATTAAAATAAAATAAAATACGGTGAGCACAGGATATGTGACTCCCAAGGCAGCCGTGACAGAAATGCATCCTCAATCACATACACTTTTGCAGCTTCAAAGGGAATGCCGTGCAATGAAAGGCTAACTCTTCATCAGGCCTTTGCAGATCAGGCATTTTTCTCAGGTCTGCTCCTGGAACACGTTAAGAGAAAACGTTCTCCCCTCACCCATTTGGAAAATGTCTTACATTTGACTCGTATCACCGCATACTCTCCAGTCCTCTCTTGGACCCTGCAATAAATGTCACGAGGGAAAGGATAAAGAGGGAGAGGCTTTGACTAGGGCTGTTTCAGGCTCTAGTTTAATTTTTAGTTGTTTACTGTAGCTTATATAAATTAAACTCTGAACATCCTTGTCCTCCTCTGTTCCTCTCAACAGATTTCATTCCAAAACCTTTTCAGGTATGTGGACATAAATCTGGAGAAATTCCCCCTGGCTGTCCAAACTGCTGCAGGCTTGTACTTCTAAATAAGACCAGTGTACTGCTGATGTGGTTACAAGGTTGGCATGAGCTTAGACTTTATTTTTTCCTTCCAATGTTGCAAAACTGTGGTCTCAACACAGTTTATACTGGACAATTTCCATCCTCCAAGAATCCGACAAGTAAAGCACATTTGTGAAGACCGTGATTCTGTGATTTCCAGAAAATAAGGGCTGTAGCTTTAGGCTGCCAATCTGCTCTTTGGCAGTGCTGCAGAGGCTGACTCCAGCAGGGCTGACTCCCAGACCACTTATTTGGAAAACACTCACCTAATGGGACAAATTTCAGATGTGCCTGCGTTACTTGGGAGATGTTATTTGAGCACATGTAAATTACCACCTTACAAATCTTTCCTAGATCTTGATTTCAGGTTGCTACTCCTGAAAATTATCCACTTTGGAAGGATATATTTATGTTTTGATGGTGCATATATCACAGGAGAGATGCAGTATATCCGTAAAACTTGGTAGTGTAGTGCTGAATTACCGAGCCATGGAGCTCTCTTTCTAAGCCCATGCTGTCAATGAACCTGACACCAAAATCCTGACACGGAGACAAAAACACAACGAGGTTGATGGTGCCCTGTGGCAGTGTGTGTTTTGTTGGCACACACAGCTCATGGGCTTTTGAACTCCTCTGTCATCCTGGTAAGTTCAAGGAAATGTCACCAGTTTTGGCTTTGCAGATCACTCCTTAAGCTCTCTCTGATTTCTGTAGTGTGGCTCATTGCCTTGTTTCTTCAAGCCCCTAAACCGACTAGAATCACATTGGAAAAGACTTTCCAGTAGCAGGTATGCTTGTTTCTTGCCATGAGCCCTCCTCTCTTCTTCATCCCTATGTAGGATTGGAGCAGACATAGTTTGTTGTGGGTACAGACCCAGACTTTTGATTAATCAAAGTATCTATTGTTGGTAGCAGCATATTCCCTCAGTAAGCTTTATTAGCAAGAGATTAAAAGAAGAGTTCAGAATTGTGCAATATCTCTATACACGTCAAGAGGCATAGTCCTAGAGCAGAGCTTTTGGAGACCTGTTAAGAAAACCACTTTCCACAGAAGAGATCCCAAAAAAATATATCCTCTTCCTCTCTTTGCAAAAATGTAGCATGTCTTGCTGACAGGTCCTCAACTTCTGTGTGAGCTGTGAGAGAACATGTTCAGCACCACTCCTGGCAGAGTCAGAAGGGTGCAGCACATACTTTTGTGTCCTCTAGGACTCCAGCACTGGATGTAAAGTGTGGCAGCAGAGTGAAATGAGCACCAGATCTAACTATGCATACACAGTCTTTTTGTAGAGTTACCAGGAGTAGAGAGTTGTTGCTGAATGATGCTCTTAAGATGGGGCTTTTTACCCAACACCATCATGTCACTCTTCTTTATATTCTTAACCATATGTTTGGTCCACACATGTGCTGGCCCCTGTGACCTATCTACTCCAAAAAGCCAGCACATGGCACAAAATCAGTCAGGGGTGAGGGGTAGCTTCATTCTCAGTGCTTCTTGGAAGTATATGGTTCATTGGTAATTGCAATTTTAGGTTGAGGACAGGGTCAGTGACATAATGTAGAGTATCCCATTTGCTGGTGCTAAACAACTTTGTGCTTCACTGTCAGAGAGGGATGCCTCACTCTAATGGAAATTCTAGTGGGTTTGGGGTTTTTCAGTTCTCAGTGCTTCTTGCTGAATACTTTTCTGCCGTGACAAAAGGGTTTTAAACTAGCAGTTGTGTGCTGGGGTACCAGCAGAAACCAGTTGTGGGAATATGATGGTATCTATTGGAATTTCTAGTCCAGTAAATAGGGGAAATATTAATCATTTCCTTTTTAAACACCAACAGTTTGTTCTGTGCTCTGCTGTACAGAATCCAAAGTACAGACAGTGCTTGTACTGAAGAACTTGCCTGTCCAAACAAGAGCCAGACAGATTGCAGCGAGTAACCCAGAGATACTAAAGCTTTTCTACTGGTATAAATTAAATTATTATGTGTGGATTGTCAGGCTTGATAGCTAACTGATTGTAAAAGGAACTTCCTAACATGCTGCTTTGGCAAATATTATTGCTTTATTTGCAATCAGTCTCACCAGATCTGCAGAACTATTCATCACTCTCGAAGGGCGCAGGGGTCTTCAACCCCAAGATGCGTAAAAAGTCGCAGCTTCGGCCCGTGCTATTGAAGGATGAGTCTGAGTTCTTCAGTTTTTGGTCTCAGAGGTATTTATTTTTTCTTATCTATAAAAATTTTTCCTCCCGCCCTGCCAAGATCCATCCAGCAGGACAGTTCCAGGCACTCTGACTGCCCCAGGGCGGCGTTCTCTCTTTATACTAAAAACTACTTATAACATGTTTACAATTACTTTCCAATACCTATCACCTATACTAGACAGTGAGCTTCTACTCTAAACAAATCTAAAAGTGCCAAAATCACAGCAGAAGATGGAGACAGAGAAGAAGAAGAAAGGCTAGACACGCCCAAATCCCTCCATCTTGCTCCCAAAATGTCCATACTAAAAATCCCAAAATCTACTTTTTCACCCAGTGATAATTTTTATAATTACACTAATTAAACTGCTGCAGCTTGCAGGTCTTCATACAAAGCTGGCAATTTGCTCCACGGGTCATAATTGAACCCACAGGTATTCTGGGCTCCGTGCCAGGGTCTCTGAGCCCCCTGGCAGGGGTCTTGGAAACTCCGGGCACCCCAAGGGATGTCCTGAGTTCTGACAATCTCATACATTGCCGTAAGTTTGTTCAAAAACTTAAAAAGCAGTCACTGTCTCTCCAAGAGAAGCAATGGTATGCATTTGATGAGATCATTAGTATTACCCTGCTGTGCACATCACCTTAGTTACATTTTCATACCTTTCTACTTTTTATTTAGTCTAGTTTATTTTTTATTTAGTTTTATTGAGTGTGTGGACTCCTGTTCATTGTAGACTGAATCTTAGGAAAAAGGAAAGGAAGAGATAATCTGCTGGGTTTTGGATATGGCAACCTGTCTGAGGCATTGATATGCAGCTGGACCTCTTGCCCATTCAATTTTCTTTCTGCACAGTTGAATGTCAATTATTCAGTTGAACATGCCTTTCCATGCTACCCAGTTTATACACCCTTGGGATGAAAATGATAGCTCATGAATAAGGTAATGTGTCAAAATAGCTTGGCAAAATCAGGCAATTTGGCACTTTTTAAAGGCATTCAAACTTTTTCTCCGTGGTTAGATCAGGGATCTAATACACATCTGTTCTCCTGACCCAGCCCAGCAGCCCACATCAATCACCAAGCTCTCAACCAGTTTCCTGCGTGCAGCACCAGTCACAGGGCAGAATGACCACACATGGCAGTCTGCCTCAGTGTAAGCCCTGGGAATTAATATTTCCTACAAAGACACCCTTTTTTTCCTCCTTTGGGGAGTCCTATTGTATTAGTTCTTTCCTGAGAAACCTGTCAAGAGCAGAGTATGAAGTCCAGGCACAGGAAGGGAACTTAATGACCAAGAAATACACATTGGAAAAGGGCATGTTTTATTCAGATAGCAATGGGTTAGAGGGCATGTCATGAAACAGCAGAGTTAGTATCTTATCCTATGCTATCAAATAACCTATCTCACATGCTGACCTCCCGACCTGGTTTGGATTGAAAAATTCTCTCTGAAATCCATAATAGTTTGTTGCTTTCCACATTGTATTAATTAAAAATCATGAAGTAATGATTCCTCAGAAGGAAAATTACTCATTCACAATGAACAGTTGGCAAGTTTGCTAATGGATCAAGAATCAGGAGAAAATGCAGATGTGTATTCCTGTTGAGAGAGATTTTCTTTAATAGGTTGGAGACTCCACAGGATAATGATGAAATTGATACTGACATTGGCCAAAAGGTTGAAAAACATAAGGAGAAATGATGAGTGGAACAAATGAGGGGGAAAGCAACAAGACATATATTTTTAATTAATTTTACATTCAATGGAGGATTTTCTTGATTCTCCTTTTTAGTGTAAGACCAACTATTTGAGAAGAACTCTAGAGGTGTTTAGAATACTGTGAAGCTGGACAAACATCTTCTTAAAAGACCTAATTGTCAAACTTAACCTGCTGAAAAACTAGTAACTCCATACTGTTTTAAACTTTGGACACGGTATATTAGATTTGAAATGTATTTTGGCTTGTGAAGAGTCTGAATGCAAAGAAGAGTTTTAAAGTTGCCTAGACAGATCAAGATCTATTTCTAACTCCTTTGAAAGAAGTCAGCATCTCAGCTGCTTGCTAACAGGCTGGTACCTTTCCTTGTGGAACTGAACACAAAGGCATAAAAGCATTTAAATGGCTTTTTTAACAACTGCTGGTAAGGCAAGGACAAGAGAGATTGAGTGAACTGTCGAGCCCCAAGAATTCAACCATGCACAGCTGAAGGCCCAGCCAGGAGGATGCCAGGGACTGGGTGTGGATGCAGGACTCGAGGATTTGTTTGTAATTGCAGAAAGGCCTCAAGGCCTCCTTGTGCAGTCAGGACAACCAGAGCAACATTAGGTGGGTTTAAAGGGCCATGGGGAAGACACAACTTCTGCCTCTTGGAATTCTTGCTACAATGAAAATGCTTATTCCACACTCCCTGCCTTTGTCTGCAGGTGAGGGGGCAAGTGGGAATACTGGGGTTCCCTGCAGGCTTCACTGCTGGAAGCCTGTGTGAAACCAGGCAGCAGCTCCCACTGAGGAGTGGGATGATCTGCTTTTTGAATTCTGAACTAGAGGATTAGCTCTTTCCTTGGAAAAGCCAAAAAACTCATTTTCAGCACACGCATTTTGTATGTTCTGTGAAGGGGTGCTCATTCTAAGATTTGTTTGAAAATCTCTGGAATTTATTCTGGAGGTAGATAAATGCCTCCTCTTTCACTTAAAAGATGGTCATACCTGTGCCCAGTATCTGTTTCTCAGGTCTCATACTTAAAATCAAAACTTGCAAAATTGGAAAACAGGAGCATCTAGGTTAAATATTGCAGGTTTCTCTGCTGGCCTCAGCAGAGCTGCTTCTTTGGATGAACTGAACACCACTTACTTCAAGAAACACTTCTATTCCAGGTTCAGCGTTGGCTTCCCTGTCAAGTTAATTAATCTCCCAGGATAGGATATTAAGCGAATTTGGAAAGTGAGAGAATTTGGTTCTCAGAGAGTTGCATACATTTGCCATTTGTGGTTAGGAATAGAACCCAGAGAATGTTTATTCCATGGTAGGAAAAACAGTTTTTACTTTTCTTAAACACAGCTAGCTGGTTTATGACTCCTGGCAGGAGAACAGTAACTTTGAGCAACTAGTTTGTTTGTTCCAGCTAATTTATAGAGGGTGGTATTCATTTTCCTTTTCCCTTAAAGAGGTTCTGTCCTGCAATTTAGGCCTGAAATGAGGCATTGCTTTGACCTGATAGAAATCAGGCATACAGTGTTCTCCAGAATCCAAATAGCCAGGCAAGTGTGTGCTAAATCTGTCACGCCTCCAACAAGATATTAAATGCCGCAGCTACTGCTGCGTCCTGTAACTCTTCAGGTCTCCCAGTGCAAGAGGCCCTTTTTCAGAAAACAAGAGTGGAAGGGTGTGGAGGTAATTAGCAATCTCATTCCAAGGAATGGGCTGACATCATTAAAGCCAGCTCAGTGTAAAGTAAGGCAATAGCCATCCATGTGTCTTGAGAAGGCAAGGAGAAGAAGGGTGAAAGAACACCATATTGAAACAAACATTTGAGTCTGAAACCAAAACTCTCGAGAACAGCTACGGCGATTTGCTCCCGGTTTTGATTTACACCAGGAATCCACCATGTGCTTTTTTAAGAATTTCCTTTCCATTTGACTCATCTGAAGCATGGAGGCATGAAGAGCAGGTGGTGTAAATTTAGGGAAGCTCCCACCGGCTGCCAGGGCTTCCCAGCTCGGCTGGATAGAGGTGAAAGTGGAGCAGTTGGGGCCAGAAGGCTTTGCAGAGCTTTCCTTTGCATCCTGTCTGTTTCTGCCCCAACAGTTAATTCCAAACTGTGCTGAAGCTGGTTGCCAGCTCCTTTCCTCCTTACTCCAGGTGTCCCAGGCTTAACAAGCCAGTAAAGGAAGCCCTTTAGAGGAATACTCTGAAGGGTTACGTGTGGATTAGCAACTCAGAGATGGCCAGGTGGCTTTACTGCATCTAGTAAGTGAGTGCATTAAAAATCCTCACGTGGACACAAGCAAAGTCTGTCTGTTCTCTAGTCTGCATGGCAGCATGGTCTGAAAACAGACAGCCTTGTTCATCAAGTGGGCAATGCCAGGGAGAAGCCATGGGGTGGCTCAGACCCAGAGTACTGAGGTACTAAAACCAAGCAATATCAGGTGATGTTCAAGATGAGCAGACCAGTGCAGTGTTTTGTCCAGCCTTTCTTTTATTTGGGTAGTCCATCTTCTGCACTGCTGTGGAATGCTGCTGTGGAAATTGGGGGCGGGCTGTGGCAAGGCAGAGTTCATTCCCAGTGCACAGTGATGGGAAATAAACAAAGAGTGTATTAGAATAAAATCAGGGTAAATGCAATTTATAGAATTCTTAAATTCCATTTACTCCCTCTTGTGAAAGTAATCCATCTTTGTGTGCCTAAACCAGTCTTATAATAGATGCTATTCTCTACTGGCACTTTGAGTAACCATATATTTCTGATGAATGAGTTATTAAATTTAAGACTGCCTGAGTCTTGCAATAAAGACTTTCTGAGTGTTAGGTCAGTCAAAGATCCCAAAGCCAAGCAGAAGAACTACCCATAGAAAAGGCCCTTGCATAAATTCTTATCCTTGTTTTGTACTCTTCCGTGATTTACACATTAAAACCAGATTGTTGCATACTGACTTGCCTAGTATAATAATACAAAAGTGTGGGTTTCAATGCCAGTACATATATTTTAAAGCTTAGATTGGAAATTTATTTCAGCACTTTACTTGGGAGACAGAAAAGCCATAAAGAGGAATAAAGATCTTTATAAGGTTTGATGAAGCTACACAGAAAGCCACACAGGAAGAAACATTGCACAACGGTAAGTACGAGCAGAGGAAAGGGGAAGTCTCCTAGAAGAGCTCTTTCTCTGAGGAATTTTCTTTGGCTCCTTTTGTAAGACCTGGCATTAGTTGAACTCCTTGTCAAGCTTCTGGACCAATTTATTTTCCTGAGCATTTAGGGAAAGGCCACTTTGAAGGCTATGGAGATAATTGCAGGATGAAAGGAACTGCTAGTTGGAAGGAACCCGTTTGATGAGTGTGTCTTTTTATTGAGGATTTATTTTGTCCTCTGATAGTGTGTGTGTTTTAAGTGCAGTACAAAGTACCCACGGCAATGGAGAGGCATTTAAAACAATTATATTTTGATTAATTAATATAATGAATGACTGATAGGAAGATCAAATCGTTATTATTATCTTTTGGTGATAAATGAAGGGTGGAGGGGAAGTGAAGAAGAAGGGCCGGTGTAGCTGGCTCCAGCCTAACACATGTTTATTTAAGTGACTCTATACAAACATAACCCTGTGTGTCAGTTACATCAGCAGCATGTCAGTTGGCACTTCTGGTTACAGACTATTTCAGAGCCATTCATCACTCAGTGCTGTAAAAGCCATCTACTCTCAGCTCACCAACCAATCAAACCAACTAGAAAACAGAGCAGGAAAGAAGCACTAACAATTGTCCTTACTTTCCTTTTAACTTCTGCTGCAAGAATTCAATACATCCTGTGTGGTGGGATAGTGGAGAGGTTTGGCTGAACTAAATAGAACCTCCTTCACCAGGTCATTAAAAGCAGGAAAGGAAATGGAAAGAGAGAGAAAGGAGCAAAAATGAGAGCGCAGAATGTTAACCCTTGTTCTAACAGTTTTTCTTTCACAAACAAGGTTTACAAACTGCCTTTATCCATACCCTTCACACCCATGAACATGGTTACTAATTATTTTGTGCCAGCAGTAAAGTCAGTGCAAGGTCTGAATAAACTGGGCAATCTCTGACGTGAGTCATCATGGCCAGTAACTTCTTGGTTGCCTTTAAATTCAACATAAACCTCCCAAGGTTGGGTTGCTCAGAGAGTGGAGGGTCACAAGTGCTATTTGGGCTTGATGAGAGATTGCCACATCTTCACACATGCTACCCTCCAAGACATTCCCTTGTGGCCTGTTTTCATTCCACTGTCACTTTCTCCAGGTAGATAGCTTGAACTCCGGATGCCTGAGAATGCCGTGACCAGGAAGTGCAGCATTCTGAGGAAAACAAGGTTTTAGAAAATGGCAATTCCAAGGTGAGAAAATAATGGTGGGAATGCCTTTCCAGTCTTGAGTGGTCCCCCCTCTAATTTGATAACTAATTCCTGCTACTTTCTTCCCATTTGTGCTGATGTATGGCTTGATCCTCCAAACCTTTACTCTCACGAATGATCCCATTAAGATAAATGAGACCTCTCTCGTGTGACTGAGAGTGGGCAGGTAGCTGAATAAAATGATCAGTAAAATCAATCAGTTCTCCCTCGCCTGCCTAGTATAAGTCCCTCCATTATAAGAGCACTAGCATGCAAAAAATGGGAGTATTTTTGGGTAACAATTTGTAAAATGGCCATATCCAGCGCTTTTTGACTGTGTAACTATGGCATTTTTCTGTCTATGCCCTGCCTGATTCAAATCCTCCCCTCATGTTTATTATTAGTTAACTATTTCTTAATGGACCCCTTCATTTATGAATAAAACTCAACAGCAATTACAGCCCCAGTGGAGACCAGTACACTACCCATCTGCTCTGTCGCTCGTTCTCAGCATTGGCATTCTGTGTCAGTCTCGGCCCTTCTCGTTGTAACAAGCTAGGATCAATTTTCCAGTGGCAGCTTGAAAATAATAGTACAAAATGTATATTAATACAGAAATATATTGTGAAACTGTCCTTAAACAAACAAATGAGCCACTTTAAAATATTACTGCTATAAATGACCATGACAGTAGCACAGCACATATAATAAAAAATAACTACTGAAGAGAAGCTGCTGAATTACTATAGTAATAAACCAGATGTGATTATTATCATTTAACACAGTCATTGAATACCATGAATCCCTGAAGCCATTAAAATATTTATGATTAAACGTTTGCTATTCCTTAGAACAGAACATATAGTCAGGTACTAAAAAACTGTTAAGGTATTATTTTGGCTAATACATGCTCATGCCATGATAAAGGTCAGCCAGCACTGTCAGCTTCCTGGAAAGAGCACCTAACAGCTTTCCTCCTTCTATTTTGTTTTTCTAATAACAACTGTAAGGTTAGATACCTCTGGGCACATTATTGTGTTCAATAGAGACATATAGATATATGCTTACACTTTCCTACATGCATCTATATGAAGGAACCAACACAAATATCCGATTGCATTTGTGGAGAAATGGATGCTTTCTTTAAGGAATTATAAGAAAATATTTAATGCTTTTAGGAAAAATACACTTGAGACAAAGCAATAAGCATATGTAAACATGAAGTCTAATTACCTTCAGGAATTTTAGCATGCAGGCATCATATTACGCACTGAATACATTTTATCTTGTGGGCACCAAATTTATTTTTTTTCCCTGTTGGAAGTGCTTCCCTGCCTGTCTTTCCATAGTCTGCAGCCACCTGGCTCAGCTGCTGTGACCTGCAGGTTGGAGGTGTCTCTGCTGGTGGGAGTGAGATGAGTAGCGGTGCAGGAGCCTGGTCCTCTTGGCCTGTGCAACACTGGGCATAGGGCAAGGAGAGGAAGAACACTGCAGCCCTACTAGCCCATGGTGGGAAATATTCCCTGGCCAAATGTTCACTGCTGCTCTCTGCAAGCACCTTTTGCTGCCAGGGATTCTCCTGCAGCTCTACCACTCTCTGTTCTTTAGACTCAGGGCTCCTCTGCCATCGCTGTGCAGTGACTCGTTGCTACACTCACAAGACCATCAAGTCACAGATGTATTTTAAAGCTTTAATATGCATCTCAATAATAAATAAGATGTGTCCCCTCATAAATGCCTCCTGGACTCTAGCAGGTAAGAGACATCCTTCCCTCAGACTCTTTTCTCCTGCTATCACAGAAAACCAGCTAGTCTCTCTGGACACTCATGAACAGAAGGAAGTCAAAACTAAACCTTGGCCAGGGCAGTGCTATGGGAAATTCTGACTTGCTTTACAGGATTTTACTGTCTTGGCTTGGAAGTCTGCAGGCCCTGTGGTGGCCAGGGCAGGCAATGGGAGCTGCAGGCATGCATGGGAAAGGATAAGTGTGTTCTGCCACTGGGCCTCTTCTAGCTGGATAGCGAGACGGGTCCAGGGCTCCTAAGGCGAGCCGTAAGTGCCCTGTGCCTGACACCTTAGCAAGCACCGTGATTATCAGCTCTTAGTGATTTTCAGCTCTTTTATAATTTCAGCTCTTTGCTTGCTAAGGTGCTGGCCTCTAAAGCCCTGCTTGTTTGTCATCTGTCTGTGAGGGCACCAGTTGTCCCATATGTTGTGCTTTCCCTCCTGGGCTTGTGCCTCAAGACTGTCTGAGTGTCACCCTGTTCTTCTAAGTTCTTCTAAGCCTTCTGATGTTACATTCTTGTAATGAAGTTTCTCACGCACTTTTATGTAAATAATTATTGTTTTTACATTCCTCTCTGGAGAAGGAGAAATTTGATGGGCTGTTGGTTCATCCAGTGTCATTGGAGAGGTGGCATTTTCATCCTACAATCCACTGTCACTTCTAAAAGTCTATAAATGTTGGAGTCAGGAAATAAACTTCTCTTCTTCGTACCTTGTAGTTCCAGTGTCCCGTTGTGACAGTCTGAGCAGCAGAAACTGAGCTCTGCTATGACAAAAACCCTTGGGTGATCTGAGCCCAGTGGGTATTTGCAGGGGAAATGAACATACCAAAAATTTGGGCATCTACCGTAAATTTTGGAAGAAAGAGGGGTAACTGCTGCTGCTTTCTTGTAAATGAGAACATGTGAGAAGTGCATCATACCCTGCTTTTATGCAAAACTCAGGTTGCAGGGCACTTACCCAGAGAGTAGGAAATGTGTTTAGTTCTTTCATCTGCCTAAGACTCAAACTTGCACCTTCTACAGAAGTGGAGTAACAAGCTAAGCACAAGCTAGTCCCAGGTGTGTGAGTCCTGTCCAAAAGTTACCCCCTGGGGACTCATGTGGGATTTTATCTAATTTCTTGATATGGCTAGGTCAGGGCAGAGTAGAGAAGCATAGCTCTGTGTGAAAGTGAAATAGAGAGGCAATACTGACGCATTTAGGCAAGACAGAAGCTGTGAGAAGGTTTCCAGCATTGCACTCCTGGAGTTAAGCATCTCATTTTCACCAAAGATCCACTTCAGAATCTTCCATGCTTTCTCCCTGGGAACTCATGTGGGGCAGGGGTCTGGCTGCCTGCAGTACCTACAGCCAAGGGTTGGATGCTGGATAACACTTTACCCCTTCAAAGTTGTCTGACAGGAATTTTTGGACATCCAGCATTTTTAAACCAGTCATTATGTGGGGGATAGTGGAAGCAGCCAGTGACTGTCAGTTGTGAGTGTCATTTTTAAATTTGTCCAATGGATCTGATGGCTCCTGTGCTAACTCATGGCCAGCAGCCCTCCTGGAGAGCCATCCAGCTCTGGTTCCAAAAGCTGTTTTGCCACGTCTGTTGGACAGTCCCTACAGACTGCATGCCTTTTTAAATTTTTTTGTGGCACAACAAGTTGAAATGAAGTGATATTGAGATATTCCACCAGTCCTGGTGCCAGGAACATCAGTAATAAGATAAAAATTATTTTATTCTCCAGATCATCTCCAGATCATTCTCCAGATCATCTCCAGATGATCAGAAAGGACTCCAAAGACCACTTACGATCTGTGAAGATTAAGATCTGAAAATCCTCCATCTAGACTGGGGTGTTTTCTGTTTACTAGGTCTGTGTATATGCTACTTAAACCCCATATACCTTCCTCATGTGTCCTCCCCATCAGTATCAACACCAGACACTCCCTGGTGTGAGTGGGAGCAGATACATTGCAAAAACCTAAGCACCACTGCATCCAAAAATAATTAGTCTTAAGCAAGGGCTGTTCTGATGGTTCATCTTTCATTCTCAGCTATATGAAATGAAGATTGCTTTAGTTTACCTGGAAGGTAATTACAGATTCAGGCTTTGTGTTCAGTACTAATCAAGGGGGGAAGTCAGAATTTGCTTGGGTAGTATCTTTATACCCACAGATGTTTTCTCAGACCTCAAAAATGTCAGAGAGTGTAGAGGCTCACTGGTGCTTCTGAGTTTCCCACTGTCTAGATTTCCCAAAATCAAGTTTATGAGATTTTAGCTGCGTTCAAGATGGAAAATAAGGGTATTGCAGCAGTTGATCCAGCATCCATCTGCTCAGAGCCAGAGATATGAACCCAAAGTCCTCATTCTCTTTCTTCTGAAATTTGAGAAAGGCTGGAGCTATTTCATGCTTGCTTTGATAAATAAGAAACTGAAGAATCTGTTGGCCTGAGTGGAGGTTTCACAAATTAAGAGCAGCTTTTAATACAATGCAAGATTTCTGTAAGCTTTCCATTATTCTGATTTATTAGTTCCTAAGACTGTGTGGAAAGTGAACAGAATTCATGCTTGAAGAAGAAATTAAATTGCAAGAGCTTTCATTATTCTGATTATTGGACTCCTGCATTTGTGACTCATAAGGCGTGGTCCTGCTGTACTGCTGCTACAAACTCCACATCCTGGGTGGGTGCATTCTGTAAAAGACTGCCTGTCTTTTCATTTTTATAAAATCCTGTATTTTTTTTGGCTCCTGCCTGTTTCCAAAGGCATAGATTTAGGCGAAACTATAGCCAGGAAAGGAAAACATGGAATCAAAAAGGAAATCAAGAGGAATGTCTGACTAATATTGCAAGAAGGTATTTAGGTGGGATATGTCTCTAAGGTGAGCATCAATCTAAACACTGTTTGCTGTGCTCTGTGGAGGGTCTGCTTACAGCTTCTTTTGGGTCAGTGGCATAGCTGTTCCAGCTGCATTGTGTGAGTTTAAAAGATTCCTACAGTGTCAGAACTCAGGAAAAAGAACAACTGGCTCTGACCGTGCATTTGGAACCAAAATTCTGATTTTCCCCTGGTATGGCTGTTACAGGACAAAGGTGACTCAGGACATAGGTCTGTGTGACAGCAATGAGAACCAGCCAGGGAAATATCATTAAAACTGTGTGCTGTCTGAAATCAAGAGTCCTGTTTCAATCCTAGTCATTGTGACATCACTCCCTTCCCACTCCCCTTCCCCTTCCCCTTCCCCTCTCTTAGGTGTCAAGGCATTGAATTTTTCCTTTTTAAATATTTTGCCTTTCTCAGCTGTTACATTTTTGTGGTCTAGTATGTTTTAAAATATGATCACAAAAATAAAATCAAATATATTATGGAGGTTGTTGTTTTTTTTCTCTCTCTCTTCCAAAAAGAATGAAAGCAAAACTCAAGTCTAGAGATTATCTGAAATGGGATTTCTATCCTCCGTGTGGATGAATGGGATCACAGGCAATGAATTTTAGAACCAAAATGCTATGGGTACATTGGGGTAGATTTATTGCCATAAATGGTTGGCATAAATAAGGGTATGTTGATTACCATCACTTGAGTCTCTCATGTAACTGACATTTTACTTCATTTCTCTGTATTTTTACTGGAGTTTCAACAGCACAAAAAAATTAGAAAAGCAATAATACAAAAGAATTAGTATAGCCAGCCACTTACTACCCAGTGCTTTATTTTCTCCTTAATTTTTTCAGAGCATTTTGGGGAGTAATTTCAAGCAGTCAAGTCAGAGTCCACCGAGAATTGATTTTTGTGACCTCACATATTGTAGCAGAAAATTATAACAGGAAATACACCATTAAGTGATAAACAAGGAAACATGGTTACAATTACTTTCAGAACATAATTTTATCCACTCTAGTTTTGAAAATGAAGAGATAGTTCTGACTGGAACACCTCAATTCTGAATGCAAACTGTACAATCTATTATATTAAACAAAGTCAAAAGCAATGTTGAAGATCTTGAATCTATTCAAGGCATGCACCTCATTACAGACTTAGCAAATTAAAACACAAATAGGATTAGAAAAGAATAATGTAACAATCTCCCACTATGGTCCCTGGAGCATTAAGTCATAAATTGGGTTTGCATTAAATTGTGCCTGCAGTATTGAATTCAGGGAAAGAGCTATAGGCTGAAGATAAAGCTTGCTAGGCTAGCCAACTTTGTTGTTTTCAAACTATTTTTTTCACACAATAAATACACAATTAATTCATTGGGATCTAAAAAGGCATATTCAAAAACATGTATTTTATATCTCAATTAGAAAATGTAGGTATGATGTTGCAACCCCTGGCTATACCAAAGCCAAAAGCTGCAGACATTTAAAATTGTAACTTTACCTGAATATGCTGTTTAAATAGGAACATAATTTCATCAAAACTTTGCACCAGATCGCCTACTGTGTTAAACTATTCAAGTTTTCAGGTTTGCACAAACCTTTAGTATGTTACAAGCTTCTATTAAGTGAAGAAAACAAGCTTGCCCAGAAGAATTGAGGGAAGCTGAGTTTCCATATTACAAATGTATTCTGTTGTTATGGGAACTAAAATGGTGAGCGATGTGAGAAGGATCCTGAGCTAACAAAGACCAGCTCGATGGTATTATGAAGGTAGCTCTACAAACTGCAAACATGTCTGCAAGAAATAAATAGGGCTCTTTTTTTTAAGGAGATGCAGACTTGTGAAAAGACTAAAGAGAGTCAAGTTCAACCTTTGTGTGACCCTAGACAAATTACTGACTAATGCTAGGAATTAATTTTGCTAATTTTCCCTTAATAAAGGCTTTATCCTTCAAAGGTGTATTATTACTGTCATCATCCTCTAACTGTCATTTCGGGGATTGCTAACAGCAGCTGCTCTGGTTAAGGTTCTTGTCATTTCATGCTGCAAAGGAGCCTTCATTTGTTATTATTTGTGGGTTTTGCATCTTCTCTTCTAGGGATTCTCATGGCTCCATTTGTCCCCAGCAGACTTTCACAGTTTGGCAGGCAGAAAGCCCTTCAAAGCTAGGGAACTGTCTTTTCTTTGTCGACACAACTTCTCTCGACTCTTGTTGCTGTGATCTCATAGCATCTGCCAATTGCCTCCCCTGATTTGCTCTGCACAGAACTGAACAAGCAGCATTCTAAAATAACAACACAGCCCATTAGGATTTTATGTCTGGTCTCACAGCCAATGCCAAAAGAGCACACGCTACCCTGGAAACACTTGGATTTTGATCAAGCAGCTGGGAGAGAAGTGAACTTTGTGCAGTGACTGGGAGATGCTGATATCAGTAATTGGTGCAAGCTGATGGGACTACAGAGCCTGTATCTAATCAGTGGGATCCTGGATATACTCACATCCACATTTCTATTTGTATCAGGATGCAACCTAAAGGCATTTTGGGCCAAGAGCAGGCCATTCTTTGTCCCTTCCCTGCAAGCTTTTCCAGGGTTGGGCAGTGCTGCAGCCCACCCTGGCTGAGTGCCAGCTCCACATCTTGGACCTCCTATGAGACACATTTCTCATCATATATGAGTGGCAGGGAGCAAAGAAACTGAGCCTGCTCTCCTAGGCACAGGCTGCAAGGGCACTCCAGGTGAGACCGTGTGTGTGAGGCGTGGTCCTGTCCAGCTCAGGGGTGCTCTGGCTCTCAGCTGCAATGACAGTCATTGAAATGGACAAGTGGCTCAAAGGGGACCAGGGTGCTGAAAGATGGAGCATCTTGGGACTGTGGCAGAACATCTGGACTCAGGCTGCTGGGATTTCTCCCCTGATCCCAGGTCCCAGGGCACGCACAGTGCCTGCCAGGGGGCACGTACCTGGAGCTTGTGTGCACACTGCTGCACTATGCATGCTCCAGCTGAACTGCACCTGGGGGACGTGGGGCTTGGGGGCAGTCACACCACACAATTTACTGGCCCCTCATCTTAGATCTAGTGATATTTCATCCTGGGTGAGAGGGGTCTTCTCTCTTCTCACCTTCTGCAGTTTGCCAGCGGAGAATTTGTTGGCTAAACAAGGCTTTCTCCTCCTCCTGGCTGACAGCTCCCTTCTGGAGCAACCTCTTAACATTATTCTTGATTTTCTTAAACAGCAAACATTAGACACATTAAGAACAGCAACAACAAAATCATTAAGCGCTACAACATTCTCTGAGGAGCCAGATGTATCCTTTAATCAGGTTATGGAAAATTCATTCCTCTTCTAGCCATTTATTTTCTTTGTTTATGCACATACAGAGTGACCCACTTCTGAGCATCAAAAATAACAACAAAGAAACAACCAAAGGTTCTTTGTTATTAATGGATTTATGTACCATTTCTTTTGCTTTATTGGAAACCAAATAATCAAGTTCATTCATTCCAATTAAACACAACACTCACTAATTGTCTATCATTTTCATCAGTGAACCCAGTTCCCTCACTTCAAAGTCACTATTTGACCTCAGTGGGGAAAGGATCAGTATTGTGCTTCCTTCTGTAATGATTGATTGTTTGCATTAAGATGGAGAAGCACAGACTGAAATTAGGGGTTTTCTTTGCTTTTCTCCCTGTGTTGGCTTACACCTCCAGTCCCCCATATGCAGGGGCTATAAACTCAGCATTATCATTTTAGGAACTAACACTGCACTATGTCAGGTCAAATTTGCCCCCAAATTTGAATGATTTATAACAAGTATCATGTATCTATTGTCAGGTAATGAGTCATGCACGGATCTCAGGCACAGATCTCTAATGAAAATTCTATGACTAAAAATAATAAGCATGATGCATATGTTTATAATAAAAACGTCTTATTAAAAGCAATAAGGCCTTGATCTCAGTGTTGACCTAAAATCACTGGATTAGACAGGTAGACTTGGCAGAAATTAGTGACTGAAGAACCCTGTTATAAAAGTCACATGGTGATGTGATACTTATTTTAGCATTTTAATCAACACTCCTGAAAAGGCACAATGAGATGAAACAGTCTCATCATTTTATTGAGGTTTTCTTGTTGTTCTTGACAAAGCTATTTTTAAAAAAGCTCACTTGATGAGACAAGTACAGGAAGATAAAAATGGCAGTAGACATGACAGAAAGAGTGTGGAAAGTTAGCTATACCTAGCGAAGAAGGTGTTCATTAGCAAAGGCAAGGATACTTCTCATTTTAAAGGGACTATATTGTGTTTTAACTGGCAATTAGGTGCTCTAAATTGACATGGATTAGGAATTACAATGCAAGCCACGATGTAAATAAGATAGCACTGAATGTATCTATGTAAAACATATGTAAAAAACCCCAACAACCTAATCTCCTTCTTTTGCCTGAAAAATTAATCATTTTTTTAATTTCATATTAATTCTTATTTTCTCTGCTAAAACATAGTTTAGAAAAAGATTTAACTCTAAATTTGCTTTGTCAACACAAAGGTGGCTAGATGTGAAATATTGCTCAAAGGCTGTTAAGAGGGCACCTTATGGTACTTAGAAAATCTGGAAGAAAAGGTCAGAGGAGAATGTCAGGGGAAGAAAAGTAATAGAACCTGAGTCCAAAATCAGAGAAAAATAATAGTAAATACTAGGAAACAAAAAAATTATCATCTTTATCACTCTGCGTGATGTAACTGCTGAACAGCTGCAAGTAAGCTTTAATGCCATGTCAGTGACATTATCACTGCTTGTGATTTTCTTTTATGTTTTCTGACACATCCCCACAATCACGAGCATTTCTAAAAACTTACCACAGAATATGGCAAGGTATTCTCCTATGGGAGCTGGACTGGCAGGAACCAAATCAGTCTCTTCCCTGCAGCAGGAATTTGTCATTTCAGGATCCAAAGATGTTTTGAGTGGGCACATTTTCTATTTCTATTCCCTGAGTTATTACGGGATCTGAATGTCAATAATAGATAAGCACATCGCAAACAGACTCAGCAAGTTCTGCCTCCTCTGCCCTCGGAGAGTCACTGCTCAAACAATATCTCAGCACTGGGGTGACAGTTCTCCCCGGAGGGGGACAAGAGACAAATCCCTTCCACTCCTCAAGCCCCCTGGCCTGCACCATCTGATGAATTTATAGTCTCCAATACAGTTAGGTGTGTATAATTCAATGTATTGCTGAAGACCAGTTACTGTACTTTATAGCTGACATTACCGGGGATATTTTTTCCAACAAAATAAAACAATATTTGTTTCCTGAAAGGGAAATGTGCTGTCTGTAGCTATCAGCAGCCAACAGTTGCTGCTGGCTAGAGCTGAAGGAGACAAAAATAGGTGGATTTCACTTTAGCAATATTGGGAAGAACCATTTATCATTCACAGTGCCTTTTCGGGATGAGAGGGCCCATTTGAAAGTCACTATAGGATGACTGTTTTTATTGTATGATATTAAAAAATTGCATTAAAAGCAAGGGTTACAGAAGATATCCTGGCTTGCTGTGTGCTGCAACAGAATCTTAGTCTTATACCATATGTGACTGTGTCTAGGGGTACAAGGAGGGGCTGTGCAGTGGGAAGTGCCCATTGCTTTGAGAGTCTACAGCTTTTTGCCATCAGGATCTGATTCTGTAATTACTGAGCATTTTACAGAAATTCATCAGTCCACTCACACAGTATGTCTGTGAGGTTAAAAAGTTAATATGGGTCAGGGAGGTTTGGATTTTCTTGGCTTTCAGCTCTATTTGAGAGCTTGGGAAGGCACTGGTGTGGCATATGTGGCTTCCTTCCTGGACAACAGGGCTCTTTGAGGAATTAAAGGCAAAAATGGCATTTAGAAGAGTACTTGGTGGGTATCATCCAGATCTGCAGGTTCTCAGAAAAACAACAAACCAACACTAGCCTTCTCTGACCCAAGAGGACTCCACTGGACTTTTCTGGGGCCACAGGAGGATTTACTTTTCCCAGAGGGATTACAGATAAGCTTCTCCTGACCTACAAATCCCTTGTTTAGAATATCTATTTTTAACTGGTTCACAGGATGCTGGGTTTTATATTTTGGGGGGACTTTTATTTTTTTAGGATGGGGTGTGTTGTAAGCATATAGTGGACCAGTTAGCATTTCATATCAGGTATTAGCTCTTGCAAAAGAAATCACATACACTACTAACCCATCATGCAAAGTCTTTCTATTTCCTTATTTCTTTTAATCTAAAGTAAAGGACACCTGGGATGCTGGAACACAGCTGGAAGAGGAGGAATCTTTTGTACCTCCAGGAGTCAGGATGCATGAAATTATTCTCTTTAAGGGTTTACATTTTTGCTAGGAAGTAAATGCTGCAGAGGACTTTAAGGAAAAGCTGTCAATAAGCAGGTAGAAATGTCCAAAGGCTGCCCTGGTCAGAAAGCTGTAATAAATACTACAGCTTTTACAACAACATTTAAAAGGCCTATAAATGATCAGCAAATGGGCAAGATGGCTTGGAAAGATGCAGAGACTTTACACATTTGCATGAAATGAAAAGCATGTACTATTGGCATTTTGCACACATATAGTGCAGCTGCCTGGCCCTTCCCCCTTGGTGTGAGCCCCTAGCAGACCTGTCAAAGGTGTATGTGCCACCAGACTGGCAGTCCTGAGGCAGGAGTGAGGCAGGTGATGAACAGCAACTGGGAGGACTCAGACATGGGCTTTGAGTTAGAGTCAGGATGTCAGGAGCCCAGCTGATGTGCCCAAATCACAGAGGGACAGGTCTGCCGCCTCTGGAGCAGCACATGACGCAGCAGGGACATGGGTGGCATTTACTGGGTCACTGTGCAGAGCTGGTGTCCAATATCCCAGGCAGATCCACGTGTCTACATGTGAAGAAGGCAGTGTGGTTTAGGAAAAGCCTGCTTTTCAGAGAAAGCCTCAGAGCTTGGGCTGTCCATCAGCTGCCCCATGAGCTCCTGTATCTCTTGCTGCTCACAACTCGTTTCAACCAGGCAATAGATGTAATGAAGACAGGATGGTCTACAACTTTATGACAGTTCCATTTATTTCTACTATTTTCACATAAACCCAAGCAACAAGCAGCAGTTGCTTCCTCTGCAGCTTGATAAATGTCAGTATTAATTAAAATTGTTTGGAGTAGGGTCGGGTTTTTTTCCTCTCTCTGCACCAGGCTGGCAGGGACAAGAAGCCTGACGGGCAGATGCAGCTGCTGAGCTGTTGACTGGAAATGTTGTCACAGGGAACGAGGCAAAGGAGAAGTAGCTGGTCTTGGATAAAGTGAATTGGAAATAGAGGAAGCATTCTGTCACCTGTACCGTGCTGCCACTCAGCACAATGTGGGGGAGCATGTCTGGATATGGGTCTTGTACTTAATCCTTTGCTCCCCTGGCTGGGAAGTCTGCAAAGGCAGCTGTTCAGCCCATATGGATGGGATAGTGCTCCCCCACCACTGCTACCTAATGATGCTTTCCTGACTGACACCAGAGAGAGCCCTTGATTCAAGAGGGAAGGTCAACACAAGGCAATACTTTTAAGAGTACAGGGAGAAAAAGCAGGGGACACCCCCCTCACTAAACCTCCCTGCGCCACTGTGTATTTACACACACTCCTTCTGACCCCATACCAAGATGTTCACACACCAAACATCTTCTGTCAGCCTTGGGGGCACTCAAGCAGCAACCAAAATTGTGCTTCAGTGCTCGTGGGTGTGCTTGTTTCCAGCTGTGACGGGTCAGAATGCAGCCAGGGCACCACTCTGACGGCTGCAGTGCTGCACCCTCATTTCTCTTACTACTGTGAGCTCAGAGGAGGCCATTAGGATCTGCTACAGCTGATTTTCATATATGAAATATTATGAATTATGAAGTCTTTTTTTTTTCTTCCCAAATTTTACTCACAACGGAGGAAAAGAAATTCAAATAAACCCATGGGAATTAAGTGCATGAGTTCTCCTGACTTGGACAGAAATGTATGCTTCACCATTGCTCAGACACATCTCAACAACCTTCCCAGGTGTTTTCCTTTGAGGGGAGAAAAGGACTTTGCTTGTGGAGCAGGATCAGTCCCTCTCTTACAAAATGTTGTCAAAAAAAGGTGAATGGTTTTCCATGCACTCTTCTTAAGTTCTGCATTGTCCTCTGATAAACTGAAGCAGAGAGAATAGGGAAGAAAATGACTGCTCCAGATCAAAGGTTATATCACAATGAATAAAGAACTGGAAAGGTTTTGGAAGTGCAAAATAAGGTTTTTATAAAAAAGCCTGGGTGTAGACACCCAGGGAGACCTAGGCTTGATTTGCAGAAACACTTAGTGACAAAAGGAAGTGTAGTTCCATTTGGCACCTTTAAAAATATCATTTACAAACAGAGGTGCGGAAATGCAATAAAATGAACATCACTACTGTAAATGACAACTCAGTTTCATTACTGTATTGAGCTTTTTTCTGCTTCATTTTCAGATTATTAGTACCACAGGCTGCTTCTGCTTCTTCTAGATACCATCTTATGCAGATACACCTTGACTCAAGCCCCAGTTCCCTTGCTCTTGTTTGAATCTACTGTAATCCTTTGATGAATGCATTTGTTTGTATTGAGCACTATGGTTTTTTTCAATGCTGGTCTGTAAAAAATGTATTTTACCTAGCAAGATTCTGATTTCTAAAAGCCTCATTTCTAAGATATCTGTCACCCCAAGAGTAGTAGTCAAAAGAACCCCTTCAGTAGAAGTGTCTTTTACCGGCATAAAAAATAATAAAGGTTCTTCCCTCTGTCCTCTTGGTCTAATCTTACAATGGGTTGGGATTTCTGTCTATGCATTCCAAAGAAACCTGGTTTCTATAAATTTCTTTTTAATAAAAATGTGTTACCTATGATAAATATATATTGCCTAGGTCAAATGAATCTGATTGTGAAAACATATTGAGCAACAGTATTGGTAGGATTTAATTTCATCTCAAAAAAAACCAACCAACCAACCACCCACCAAAATCTGTAGCTATTGAATGCTGGTTTGAATTAAATTCTATTTGTTTTAATAAAAGTGTAGTGGCCTGAGTGTACATATATTTGTTTTAGTGGCAGTGCACTGGATCCAATAAAACTATATTGGCTTCACTGCTTATGTCTCCTTTTCAGAGAAAATGGATTGAAAGGAAAAATGAAACAGGCATGAAACAGCCAGTCCTGAGATTTCTGCTGGATTCTGGCATCCAAATAAACTGGTAAAAAAACCCCAACTGTATTACTAAATATTGCTTTTAAATTGAAATATGTTTTAATGTCAAGGCTGTGCATGAGGGATTTAATTGTCTCCGTAAAGGAGAGCAATTTTCAAGACCAGACTTGGCTGTGGTGGGTCAGAAGCAGAAACCTAAGCTGGCTTTGGCTCCCTGTTCTGCTGGTGTGAGTCAGGTTTGCCTCAGCGAAGGCACTCAGCTGATCACCACATACCCGAGATAGAGTGGAGTGGATCGAGTGTCAGCAGCCCCAGCCCCAGCATGTGGTGTCTTCAGGGGCCCCCGTGGCAGAAAGGAAATGATGAATATGACTCCATGTTCTTAGAAGGCTAATTTATTAATTTATTATATGATATATAATATAATATAATATAATATAATATAATATAATATAATATAATATAATATAATATAATATAATATAATATAATATAATATAATATAATATAATATAATATAATATAATATAATATAATATAATATAATATAATATAATATAATATAATATAATTATAATATAATATAATTATAATATAATATATGATATGATATGATATGATATGATATGATATTATATTATATTATATTATATTATATTATATTATATTATATTATATTATATTATATTATATTATATTATACTAAAACTATACTAAAGAATAGAGAAAGGATACTTACAGAAGGCTTAACAAGATACTACTGAAAAACTCGTGACTCTCTCCTCAGAGTCCGACACAGCTGGACAGTGATTTGTCATTAGGTTAAAACAATTCACATGAAACCAATGAAACAATGGCCAGTTGGTAAACAATGTCCAAACGCATTCCAAAGCAGCAAAACACAGTAGAAGTGAATCAGATAATTATTGTTTTCATTTTTCTCTGAGGCTTCTCAGCTTCCCAGGAGAAGAAATCCTGGCAAAGGGTTTTTTCAGAAAACATGACGGTGGCACCAGCAGGATCTCTGCCTAAAAGTGCCGGATGTAGATCATGTCTGCATTGGGTGCTGGCTGACTGGGCTGGCATTGCCACCCAGGCCCAGCTGCCACCAGAGCTTTGAGCACGCTGCCCTAGGATGGGTCACTTCTGTCACCCGGACAGAGCACTGTACTCACCTGCTTTTGCACAAGACCTCCCAAGAGCTGCGTTTGCAGCAATATTACCTGTTTGTGTTACTGCAGGTAGGAAAGTCACCAGCAGCCAAAGAGGGGCCCATTCACGGTGGCTTTTCAGGGAGGCATGCAGTAGATTCTGCTAAATGGGAGTAAGGATGTGCTCAGCAGAGTCTTGAGTAACTGTGGTTGAACCACTTGTTTTACATTTGCAAACTACACTGTCCACAGTTTTTAATGAGGCCTGAAGTGAGCAGCTCTGTGCAGCCAGTCAGTGCTTGTGCTGACCTCAGAACATCATGCTCTTGCATGCCTTTGTTTGGCCTGTGTGTCATTGCCCCTAAAAAGGTCACCAGGTGCCCTTTCTAGATTCTTAAATTGGATTTTTAAAAGGAAAAGACATTCCTGTCATTTTCCAAGCTTCCCTAGTGCCACCTTTACAGCCAGCACAACCAGCAGTAAGAACTCCACACACTGACTCTGAGGTTAGAAAGAACACTCTCAGCTCAGCCAGTACCATCTGGATATTTGCTAAGGGGTGAAATGGATGCTGTTGGCTGGCCTGGCTTCTCACATAACTTAAATCACAGCTGACAACCCAACCTGAGCAGTGCTCTGTTTGATGCCGTGCTTCCTTTTAGGAGACTGGCATCAGGTTGTGTGAATGCAAATCTGCATGGTATTCCTTCATGAGAAAACATGATCTGCATCGACTCATTTACAGTTTGTGCTGAAGTGGGTGCTCCTGGGACTGTGGGAGCCAGTCCAAGTGAGGAGAATTTGGCTGCAGCAGTAGTTTAGCTGTGGGAGAGGATATGGCTGCAGGCTTCTCCAGCTCTGGTGTCTCAGAGAACTGAATAAAGAAATAATTCGAAGAAAAGCAAAACAGCTGTTGGTGAAGCAATGTACAGGTGAAAATCCAGCTGAGGAATGGGTTTGGGAGTTCTACACTGAGCATCACTGACAAAGTCCCCATGACCTTGTGGAAATTATCTGCACTGCAATTGGTTTGTTTACCCCAGAAACAAGCTAACTCCTGAGCCCAAGCTCGCCAAACCTGATTAGGGATAGCTATGAGGGTTCTACTGCCTGGCATATGATGGTGGTGAAGGTGGGAGACTCCATGAAGCATCTAGATAACAGATTTGACAGTGTGAGGGGAGAACAGGGGGTGACAGTAAATAAACAGGCTGCAGACTTCGTGGTGATGTTCTCTGAGATGCTCCCTGCACAGAGCTGTGCAGATGTGCTGATAGCTGGTGAGGAGCTGAGAGAGGAGTTTGGGGTTTTTAAGAATTTGGGAAACTCTTGCAGCAGCCTACCCAGGAAAGATGGGCTCCATCAAAATCAAATAGGATCAAGGAGTTAGCACTTACAGTGTAAAGAATTACAGGAGAGTTTTGAACTAGAAGCTGTCGTAAATCTGGGTGCAGAGGAGTACACAGACTGAGGTGACACCATCTCCAGAGGTGAAAACATAAATTCTGTATCAGAAATGGATTGGATAAATTAAAGGATGGCAAATCCCACCAGGGTCATTAAATTCAATGATTGAATTCCTCCCAGCTTCAGCAAACTGGAGGTGTAAGAGGGGGATTTATCACAGATGCCAGATCACATGGCAAACATGGGACTTCAGTCTCCTTCTCAGTGCATGATCCCTGCATCAACAGAGTGATGGAGGTGATGAAGGAGAGATCTTTGAACCACCATTTCATGATCATCTCCCTGGAGACCACATTCTCAACAGTCCACCTCTGTCCCATCTTGCCTGCCACCCTCGCTGCCCTGTGGCCACCATGCAGTGCCAGCCCCACATCCCAGCCTTCCCTGGCCAGTCCTCTGCCTCACACTGAAACAACACTGACAGCTTTTCTGCCTGCCTGGGGATGTTGGAGCAGCCTGAGCAGCTTATGCAGGGATCTTCTGGTCTTTTTATCCCCTGGCCAGGTATGTGGGAGATGTCTTGTTTGAGTCCTAAATATGTTTCACTTAAGCTATCATGATGGTGTACTAAAGTGCTGTAATCTTTGCTAGGTCTCTCTTTACATTGCTGTAATTACCATAATAAGCTGTGTTAACTGACTCTTTTATAAGTAGCAACAACATAAAAATATCTCAGCATGTTATCCTTTAATGAGCTACAACTTGTGTGTAATCTTCCCTGCACTTTCTTCAGTGTCCTTGTTTGTGATAGACGTGGCATTGTTTTCATCTCCTGATCCTAGTATTGCTTCACCCCTGAGATAGAAATCTGGCTCTGGGACCCTCAGCCAGGCTTTGTCTGGGCTGCCCCAGTATGGTAAATGCAGTGGTGGTGATGCTGAGCAATGCCAGTGTGGGACATAAGAGAGTTTCCTTTACTCAGCCCCTCCATCGGCAGCAGAAAATTTTGGGGAGCAATGCAACTTCCTTTGGGGTATCACCGCCAGCTGAGCCAGGGGAGGGGACATTCATGTGCATGGCTGTGGGCCCTGTCAGTGTATGGCTCACACTGCCTGGATGCATGGATGCTGCAGGGAATGCGTTACCATCACCTTCACCTCGTGCCCACTTAAGGACCCTGGGGGAAAGGGACGACAATAGGAATTGATACCCAAATATTAAGGCAGCAGTTCAGTGCCAGGGCTGGTAACTGATACAAGTGACTACAGATGAGCTGTGAAGCAGAAAGGGTTTTGACTATGTGGCAGAGGGATTTGAGGGACAGGTGCACAGGCTTTCTCCATCATTGCTGCTGGCAGAAAGAACGATGGTGGTCAGGCAGTGCCTCTGCTCCAGCCATCCGTTCACAGCACTCTTGCCCAGCTCCATCAGCCTGGACTCGAGGAGCTCCTCTGCCCCTCAAATGCTGCTGCAGGAGAGCAGCACTCAGGTGTGGACCAGGGCCCAAAAAGCCCCAGTCGATTTTGCTGCCGTAAGATCACATCAGTGAACTCACAGCGTGACTGCCTACGGCAGATGGACCAACACTTGTCGGTTTTCTGGTGCTGAGCGAGGGGCAGATTTATTTCCAGAGCCTGTGCCTCTCATTTCTCCCAGCTGAAGCTGCAAGGCAGAGTGTGCATCTGTGATACTTCTTTTTTCAGGTGCAGCTATGCTGCAGTGAGGTCTGTCACCGGAAGCAATGGGATTTTTGGCACGTTTGCACAGGGAATGCAGGAAGGAGAGTGAAAGGCATCTCCGCTTTCCACTGCAAGCTGCTTGAATTCATACAGGCATGAATTGAATTTCCAAATCTCAGCCATTCCCTGCGTGCACTGACAGCTGGTTGACCAGCAAAGGACTGCAGGGCCCCATAAAGCAGGGGGAAAAGCACAGGAAATCTGCATTGGTGATAGGTGATACCCTAAGGGAAGTTGCATGGGTGATATTAACAGGCACTCCAAAAATAAAGGAAATGTGAATTGCCACCTTGAATCTGACCAGGGGTCTGCTCAGCCCTGTCTCCAGTCCTGCCTTGTCTGCAACACTGACTGTTCCAGGGCAAGGGAGACAGCTACAGTGGTCTCTTGAGCAAGGCTGACTTAAAACCTGAAAATAATGCCTGGACTGCAGAAGTAACTGTGCTTGCTACAAAAACAGCATGGTTTGCTTTCTGGCAACTTTTCTCCAGCAAGACATCAGTGTCACACAACTGCTTGCAGGCAGGATCTAACAGGGACTGAAATGTACTGGAAGGTGTGAGGTTTACTCAAACCTGTAAAGTAGCAGCTGCAAGAACTTCACTTACTAACAACTCACCAAGGCTCCTTTAATTCTCAAAATACCCTTGTTGTAGAAAATTTGAAAAATAGGTACACTGTGCAAATGTCCATTGAAGATATCAATATCACTGCCAAGGACTATCTTCTTTTTAAAAAGGTACTATAAATGTTATACTTTACCAATGTTTTTCTTAAGGGCTGGATGATATTTATGGGAAACTGGTCCTGAACTGTGAAAAGTCAACTGTTGACTTTTGGACCCTTCATCTTTAATGCTGTCTATGGAGGGCTATTAGTATCTTCTGACCAGGCAACATTACTGGCAGAAAGAGCAGAGGAACACTAAAAATATACCACATTTCTGAAGTTTTCTCTATTCACTGTTTATCATATCCAGCTAGAATAACAGAAAGAATTTCATTTAGAGGAGGTCAAATATTTTGAGATGCCACTTTTTTTTTTCCTCACCTGAAAGGAAAAGACAAGCAAAACACAAGGGAAACAGAAAAAGAATCAGCCACTCTGCTTATAGCAAGGAAATCTGTTTGTCATGATTTAAAATCAGAGCAGAATTTCACTTCACTCTGTCTCTTGTTTTTGTGTTTCATATTTCATGCTTTGGTTAACACTTATTTAGTCTATTCCTAGAGGCTGTGACAGGTTGTCCTGGAAGTTTTTAGACTTGCTGAGCATACACTCTCCACAGAGCATATCAAAATCAGAGGAACAAAGAATTAATTAATTTTTATTTTAAAAAACTCCAAACTTTAAAGATCCAGTCTTGCCTCTTGACATTGTAACATCAAATGCAAAATTCATCAGTACATAAGCTATCAACAGCAAAAGAAAACAAAACAATTACGTAGGGAATTTCCTTTCTCTAATTTAAAGAACTGTAAAAGGAAGATTTGGTTTTCCTTCTGAATTAAAGTGAAACAAAAAATTTAAGTGTATTCATTTATTAAGACGAAACTCCCCTTTTCAGGCAATTCAAATTTTAGCCCGTTTCAGTGGCTTTATAAAGGCTTTTCTTTCTTCCTAGTCATATCTCTGTGGGGAAGGAAGATATGCCCAACATGGAAGGGTCAGTCCTGTGCTTGTCAGCTTGTGATTTGACTTCACCATATGCTGACCAGGTTCAATTATATAAGAAAGGTTTTTAAGAACACAGTAACACCTTTGGGACTGCCAAGGGGATCTTTAAAGGAAGGGAAAGTGATGGGCAGAGGTCACAGCATTTTTTCAGGACTGCAAAATTCTGCCTGTATTTCCTCCCATTTTCCCAAGCCAGGCACTCTGGCCCTTGTCACAAGAAAATGCGAATCTCAAGGATTTAAATGAGCATCTTGCTTTACTGTGTGGGCATCATGAAGTGTGTAAAGTTCCCACTTCTCCCCAGCTGAGTCCTGGAGCAGCCAGTGTGACTCTGGAGCCTGCATGAGCACGGGTGGTTTTAATGCACTTTCTTCCCAGCTGAGACCATCATCTCAGGGGCTTCCACAAGGGTCTGACAGCTGGGATGACTTGGGCCCTAAATGTGTCTCTTGTGCTTGTGGCTGCCAGGAGGATGGCAAAGAGACATGCCAAGGGCTGCCCTGGGCTCTTGGCTTCCTCCTGCCAGGGGATGTTTTGCCTCCCAAGCCTGGGAAGGTTCATCAGTGTTGAGATCATTTCACTGTTACCTTTAGAAATCTGCCACTAAAATATTCAACAGAGAAGTCCTTCAAAAATGCTGAGAGACCCTGCAGAAGTGACTTGATTTCTAGGCCAGTTGGAGGTGTGCACAGAGGCACACACACACACCTGCTATATCATTGGGCAGGCAGTGCAGGGCTACTTTTTCATTACTATCTCTGCCCTCCACCCCATCCCTGTGTTTGATGCCCTGAGAAAGGCAATTACCCAGTTCACTTTCCTCAAAGGATACCTACAGGCTCAGGAAACGCTTCACCAAATGGGCAGTGTCTGATGTCTAATAACATCCTCAATCTTGCTTTATAGATGTAGCTGCAAATGAAATGGTTTTTTTCATGAAAAAAAAAATCCCTGTCTTCTTTGAATTTCAAGTGTAGCTTCTGTATTTATTTGGTCGCCCTGTGTGTTGTAAGTGATGTATTTTTTGTGGCTAAAAAACAAAACAAGGAGCAGGGTGAAGGCTGGCATTTCTTATACCAGTGAGCATTGCCGCTTGCTCCAGCTGACACTCATCCCTGGTGTCCCCTGCTTGCCTTTGCCATTGAGGAAATCCAATCTGCTGCCATGTCATTGTTGCAATAATCTCCAGCTCCCGGACGCCAGTCTGAGGATGACAGTCTCACAAAACCCATGTCACACTCATCTTGGGCAGGCTGTGTTCCCCTGGTACATCTTCATTCCCACAGCTGTCGCGCTGGCTTCCCGTCTCCGTTCCCCTCTGCAGCAGCTCAGGGCCAGGCAGCACAAGGAAGAGGAGCTGGATGTGGCACTCCTTCCAGCTTTGGCTTTTGCAGACCTTACATTTTTTCTTTTTCTTCCAGAGTAAAAATCTTTGCTGGTGATGGGGGTTACAGCCTCCTTCTGTGCTCTGACCTTGGCCATGTCAAGGCCAAGTCCCCACAGCTCCTTTCCCCCTCTCTGCAAAATTCCAGCGCCTCTTCCAATTCAGTCAGGTTTTTGAGAGCTTTCTGCTCTCAGTTTCAGGTTCTTCGCAGTTTTGCGCATTTCTATTTATTGATTTTGATTCTTCCGAGCAAGCCAGCATTCTGCAGTCCATTTTATTTAACAAAATGGTTCTCATGCATTTTTCAGTACCGTTTCCCATGCATGGCCTATCATTCCTGAATTATCCACAAGGCTTTGGTTTCTTCCCATCCTTCCTCAGCTTTTATCATGAAGGTTTGCTCTATTAGTGGTTCAGAAAAGGGTCAATTGGGATAAATGAAATTTATTTTAAAATATAGGTTCATATAGTGATTTTTTTTCTGTCTTTTATATGCTGGATGCATTGTTGGTTTATGAACCTTTCTAAATAGCAGTCATACCTTTTTAGAAAGGCAAAGAATAATTCAGGGTAATTCAGCACGGCACCGTTGCTCTCTCTCCCAGCTGAGGTCTCGTTCAGCAAGTGCTGCCAGGGAGGAGAGATGCTCATTAAAAGCCTCTCAGCTGTCAGTCAGCCACCCAGAGGCAGCCTGCTCCACTTTACATCCCAAAGAAATGGCTCACAGAGGACTCTTCTGGCTGAGGTCTCAGGGATCACAACTGAGACCCCGTGGCCTGCTGGATCTGGTGCGTAGGCATGTGGATATTTCATTGTCCCTGGTGCAATGCAGTTGAGGCTGTGCTGCCCCAGGGGCTGGCAGGGCTGAGGTGGGATGCTGAGGGGGGATGCTCCTCAAGGATACCATTGCACTGGGCAGGCTTGAGGTGCTGTGAAAAGGGGCTTCTGCTGGTGTTCTGCTCTGCCCTGCAGAAAAATGGCCCTTTTGCATTAATTTGTTGCTTTCCTCTCACCTAAGATCAGGGCTGAGAAACACAAAGGCCTGTGAAAATAAGGAGCAAAAGATGAGAAAATTATTCCCGTGGCTTTCAGAGGCGACTGCACTGGAGTGGTGAGCACTGTCAGCCTAACAGAGTGGGCATTTCATTTGAGATTTTAGACAATACTGGAGCAGATTCTTTTGCCTCATCAAGCCTTCATTTCCACCTATCCACACTTGGATGTGTTTGACCCTCCAGAAATTTATTTGTCAACCCATGGCCAGAGCCCTCAGGCAAGGGAAAATGGCAACGGACCACTAGGATTTTAAAAACAAACCCAAACCACAAACTTACACATCATCCCTCATATATCCACACTAGCAAACAATAAACAAACTTTCCAAGTTCTGTCTAATTTTTGGGGGGTTTTGCACTAAAATAATTATAGAAATTAAATTAAAAATTACAGAAATTCTATGTGAGGCGGTAATTTTTTTTAAGGATTATGTATTTTTCTAGTTCAAGCCCACTCTAACTAAGAAGTCCTGGTCTACAAATCCATCCTCTGCTCAAATTTGCATGAGCATGTTCACTGATTATATCTGATGATGTAAGTTGAAGAAAACAGTGGTGGTACACAGCAGTGTGAATAGCAGCAAACCTGCATTAAAAGCTAGTCTCTCTCATTAACATCTGGCTGGATGATGCCAATTTGTTTCTGGCTTTGCTTTGTTTGGGTTTTTTTTAATCAACTTTCACATCCAGGGGCCAAGACAGGGATTGCATTAGGTGGACCAGTGCTGCTGGTGGTTTGGAGATGGCTTCCCTTTTCCCAGGCTTCTCAGTCTTTGCTGTTTGCTTTCTGCAGATGTTGGAGCGATGGAGCCCTGTGACCGTGTTCGCAGGGGTCCCAGGGCGAGAGAAGAGACAAGAAAGTTGACTCCATGTTCAGAAGGCTTGGTTTATTATTTTATGATATCTATTATATTAAAAACTATACTAAAAGAATAGAAGGAAGGATGTCATCAGAAGGCTTAGCTAAGAATAGAAAAGGAACGAATAACAAAGGCTCAGACCGACCGAGACAGTCTGGACAGCTGGACTGGGATTGGCCATTAATTGGAAACAACCACGAGACCAATCACAGATCCACCTGTTGCTTCCACAGCAGCAGATAAGAATAGTTTACATTTTGTTCCTGAGGTCTCTCAGCTTCTCAGGAGGAAAAATCCTAAGGAAAGGATTTTCCATAAAATGTCATGGCTACAGAGCCCGGTTTGCATGAGCGCCCATGAAAAGCCCATTTGAAGTTTGCACGCTTGAGCACTGCCATACAGCAGAAGTGCTGGGCTGAGATGGCAAAGCTCTACCAGAGCCTCGAGCTTAAACCTAATGAGGGACAAAAATTCTTCATCCACCACTGCTGTGACCATTTCTCTTCAGCCTACGTTCTGCAATTACTACATTTAAAAGGGACGCTGCTTAACACAATGGGGGTTCAAGTTCATTGGGAAATTTTTCTAGAGCCCATACACACAGGCAAGTGAATGAGGTTTTGACTATGCCTGAAGTAGCAGGTGCCATTATTTCAAGTGAATGTAATAAAAAGATTTCATTTCAGCTCTGCACAGAGACAGCAGAGACTGCAGTACCACCATTTTTCTAAGGCTGAAGCTTTGAGAAAAACCCCTCAGGTTTTATCCAGCAGAATAAAATTTTCATTATCAACCCAAAGCTCTTCCCCTGATCACAAAATTTGCATTCCTATGGATAGAGAGAAAAAACCACGAAGCTGTCTGATACTATCCATGATGAACTCGGCTCTCTTTTTAACAGGCAGGTTGAAATACTTGCAGCAGACCCGTCACAGTCTATCTGACCTGTTAGGAAAGAAGAAAGATAATAAATTGGACAAGCACATTTAAATTACAAATAAATTAGAGGAAGCCACAATCAAGGTACTGACATTCACTAAGTGAAAAAAAAAAGAAAGCCTTTGTGCAGGTAAATTATCTACTGCGAATTATTTACTCAGCTCTGCTGTGAAGAGCTCTCAGGATGGGGCAGACAGAAGCAGATACTTTGTTTGCTGGTTCAGGCTTCTGGTCCTGAGAATCAATCTTTGACCATTAAAGAAACACTGCTGCCTCTTCAAGTGTAATTTATTCAACAAGATGCTTTTCTTTCTCTTCTTTTTCAGGATGAATGCTGCAGAGATTCTTGATTTTCATTTGCCTTTGTCTGGAGATGTGAAACAAATATGCCATATTGACCACTTCATGAAAATTTCTCAAATATTCGTGTATTTTTTGGATATGGATTTGTGAAGGACTGCTGACTTTGAGACTGCTGTTAAAAATGGAGATAAGCCTGCTGAAGCTAATTTAACTCTATCTCTGTACAGCAGGTAGTATTAAAACTAATGGTATATGAGAGGAGTTTTTTTTTTTTTACTCTGAGTGCTTCATAACATTTGTGAAGAGCAGTGGCCCTTTGTTCCCACAATAATTTGAATCTCACAAGGGTCTCATTTCCTATGCACAAGTAAAATATTCCCCAAAGGCATGGGTGACTCCCAGCCAGCCAAGGCAGCATCAGTCCTTCTGCAGCTTTCAAGCCAAGTCCTTCAAACCAGGAGCAGAGAGCGATGGTTGGAGGGGTGAGGCACGATATGGGCTGGAATAACACCCCCACAAAGGTGCTCCCTGGGACTCAGACACGGGGAGAGTATGCTTTATACCTTCTGCATCTTTATCTTCCAACTTTATATACACTGCAGGTTGCCACTGGGTTATTTTTAGGTCATTTCAGGGATATATATTTCTGCAAGAGCTATTTCTGGGAGCTCTGCCAAATTGGAAACTGTAGTAACCCATACCTTCCCCCACAAAAATGTTCACCCAGCAGCCTCAGCCACTCTCTTTCTTGCTACTCCTCGCAGCCCCCAAGGAGCAGGCACATCACTCTGCAGGAAAAAAAGAATGCAAAATAAACGTCCCCACGAGGCTGGGAAGAGCCAGGCACCCAGCAGAGCTGCAGGAACACTTCCCTGCCCGGAGCAGGCGATGGTTCCCCCATGCACACACCGATGGGAGGCAGGGCTGGGTATGGCCTCGCTGCCCCTCGGCTGCTCCGCTCTGTGTTCTGGTGTGATGGACAAAGCGCATGGCAGCTTCTCACCAGGATGAGAGAGGCTCTTTGTCTGATAAGCAGGCCCTGCAACGACTGCTGTAGCTCCAGATGTTGTGGCTTACAGGGTTTGGGAATTCCTTGTGTTAGAAATGTTGGCCTGGGTTCGGAGTTCTGGAATTTAATTTGGGAGAATCCTTCCAGTCATCAAAAATGCGCCATGACCTGGCCAGCACATCCGAGTTTGAATGTGCTCACAAGGGTTCGATGTGTATGGAAAACATGATGTGCCAGAGGATCTCAGGCCCTGCCAGGGCAGGGCAGAAGCATGGCCCAAAGCACAGAAGTGAATTGAGCCTCTTGAAGTTCATTTGAAGGTTTTCAGGGCTTGAACTGTTCTGTACTGTTGGTACAGTAGGGCACAGTGCTTTGAAATGTGGTCAAACTTAAAAAGTACAACTGCTAGTCTCTCATAATCACTGGCAATGCTCTAAAACTAACAAAAAGTAACTAAATCCCTTTTCATGTTGCTATCTTTTCCCAGTTCAGGTGTCAGGGCTGTGCTGTACGCATCTTAATCTTATCTACAAGACACATTGCCGTCAGCATGATGGGGAGAATGTTTTCACTGTAACACTGACTTTTTTTTTAATCACAGGAGTATGGATCAGTTAAATCCTGCTGTACATAATGGACCAATTTTCCACAAAAAAAGTCAGTAGAGAAAAAGACTTTAAATGCTAAATTAACCTACCAGCAAAAGCAATGTTTTAGCCCAGTGCTTTCTTGATGTCCAGAACAGATTTTGCTAAGAGTAAGCTTTATAAGGAATCTGTGTCAAAGCAGATCTATTATCTGATAGATAAGTAATGGGCTTCATCAGTCATTTCTATCCATGGGAAGAGGGCAAAGGATGGAAGAAGAAAGTGAGTCTGTTGGAAGGCTGTCCATTGGAAGCATTACCCAGACAGTGAGATTGCATGTCTGTATGCAGGCTTGAAAAGACACAGATCATCAGATACCAGGGCTTTCCTTTGAAAATGGGTCATAAACATTAGAGGAAAGGATGCAAGGACAAAGACAGTACCCCAGCATTACACTACAGAGGTTATGTAAGTCTCTGTGTGTCTGTGTGTCTGTGTGTCTGTGTGTCTGTGCATGTGTGATAAACAAGCAGGATAAACAACTCAGATCTGTCAAACATTGATATTGACTTAAAGGATTGTTTATAGCAATATTGCTCAACACTCCCTCCTTGAAACAGTGCTGGAAACTATATTGAAATACACTGTACAGTAGTGTAAAACACATGGGGAAGCTGAAGAGACAAGCAGCAATAGGGCTGTGCCAGCTACTGTCTCTCCAAAGCAGCAGCTTAACCCATTTCCAAGTGCTGGAATTCAGCTGTCTGCTCCATCAGGTTGACAGAACTCACCTGGGATTGTCCATCAGCCAGTCCCAGGGCATGGTCTAGAAATCAGTGTGAGTCTGGGACTACAGGCAGTTTGGATGCTGTCACACTTTTCTTAGAAGGTGAGCTTGCTTAGAATACAACACGTTTCAGCACATGAGCATCATATATGTGAAGTGATGCCTTCCAAATGAAATAGCAGTATTTGCATCCTGGCTGTCAGTATTGGGTGTCACATACCACCGTCAGCTTCAAGGTGAAAAATGGTCTGTAAAGGCAGCTTACCACAATTTTTGGCTCATGCTCCCTCCTTTGTTCATCTCACACTCACTTGAAAAGGAGTTCAAATCAGTGGTCAGCTTCAATAATATTTCTTGGGCGGGGAAAAAAGTGAAGTAACTGGAATTTAAGGAGCTGGTGAACTGTGGCAGCAGAGGGCCTCTAGAAGCTCTTCGTGTATTACTGCCCATAAGAGGGCTTTATTCCTTCCATGACATTCCTTCTATGACTCAGGGGCATGAAATGGGAATCTGGTAAGAAAATAAGTGTGTTTGTTCATACTGCAGGAAGCTTGAAACTGAGATGGGCAAACAGCATGTGCAAAGTCCTAATGCTATGTGACATATCAGAATTGCATCACGCTCCAAACACAGCAGAAATTAAGCTGTTGGACAGTTTGAATTAACTGAAAATAGGCAGCATTTCTGAGCCATTTCCTTAGTGTTGTCTATATTAGAAATGCTGCTGTTCCCCTCCAAAATATGTAAGCAGATGTCTGGCTGGAAGGTAAATAGTGTGCACTCAGCGCTCATCCTCCCCACTGAGGTAAAAAAGAAGCCCTGTGAAAGACCTCCCACATGCTCTGGGAATGCGGCCTCAAGCACCTGGGGTCTCAATGGCTAAAATATTTTACATATTAGAGGGTGTATGGAGCCCACCAAACACATGTACACACATTTTCCAAAATCCTCTATGTACTTGCCTCTGAACAGACTTTGACATTCATCATAATCTGCCAAAACCAGCATACACTTGAGGCTGGAAGATGGAATTGAATATACTCTGACAAGGTCTGCTGTGGTACCAAACTGAGTGGGGTGGGGCACGCCTCAGAAGGGAGAGCTCCCCTGAAGGAAGACCTGGATAAGGGAGGAGACTGGTCTAGCTACAAACTGATGAAGTTCAACAAAGACAAGTGTAAGGTCTTACACCCAGGAAAACATAATGCAGGACAGCAGCACAGACTGGGATCTACCCAGCTGGGAACCAGCTCTGTGGAAAAGGGTCCTGGGGGTCCCTGGTGGACAACAAGCTCAGTATGAGTGAATTGTGTACTTCTGCAGCAAAGAAAACCAAGAGGGTGCAGAGTTACATCAACAAGGACATCACCACTGAGGTAAAAAGTCATTATCCCACTGTATTCAGACATTGTGTTGTGGATGAACAGCAGACAGAGCCAAGGTCCATGAAGTTGCCTGGCCATTCCCCCACCAGTGGGACCAGGGAGAATATAGTAAGCATAAAGCTAGAAAGCTCATGGATTGAGACGAAAACAGTTTAATAAAGTAAAGACCCTGCATGCAAACCAAGCAAAACAAGGACCTTATTCACAGGTGGGCGTTCAGCCATTCCAGGAGATCAGGGTCCTGTCACGCATCACAGTTACTTGGGAAGACAAATGCCAGCACTCCAAATGCCCCTCCCTTCCTTCTTCTTCCCCCCACTTTATATACTGAGCATGATGTCCCATGGTCTGAAATATCCCTTTGGTCAGCTGGGATCATTTATCCAGCTGTGCTTCCTCCCAGTTTCCCATGTTCCCCAGCCCCTCACCAGCACAGCAGAACAAAAAGCAGAAAAGGCTTTGGCTGTGTTCGAGTCCTGCTCAACAATAACAAAAATATCTCTTTATTATCAACTGTGTTTTCTTTACAAATCCAAAACACAGCCCCATAGTAGTTACTGTGAAGAAAATTAACTCTACCACAGGAAAAACTAGTCCAGCTTGCCAGGACACACCTGGAATACTCAGTTCAATTTTAGTCCCCGCTATGCAAAGATGTGGACAGGCTGGAGAGGGTCCAGAGAAGCTGCCTCACATGTGATCCCGGATTAATGCACCCTTGAGGCATTGCAAGTGATATTTTCCTATCAGGTCAGCTTAAGCACCACGTTTAAAGCTACCGTGAGTGTCATAGAGAGGTTACAGAGATACAGAAGAGCTTCAGACTATTATTATTATTTTTATTGCTTAGTGCAGTTGTCCAAGTTTCAAGAGGAAAGGCTGATTAAATTTATAGCTATATTAATAATCTTCATCATATCCTCTTTTGCAGATCCCTCTTGCATGTTCCCTTAAAACCCATGAGATCATCTGCTGCCTGTTAATGGAAAGCAGTTTATTTTGAAGGAGGAAGAACTGACAGATTTTTGTTCCCATGAACTGTATAAGAAATCTAACAAAGCAAATGCAGATGGATCAATACAGGCTGTTCCCCTTATTTATCACCCTCTGTCTTCCTCACTTTATTTTTATGGCTATTAAAGATGCTATCATTGATATACCATTTTTGACTGTCTCTGTATAATGTACACACTGGACAATGCTGCCATTGATATTCATGTGAAACGCTGGGGTATTGAATGGCCTAGGAAAGTGGTGTAGCCTGTCTTTCATTTCCGCTGCAGGAGATTTAGCCAGGGCTGGATCTCCACTGAGTAACATTTCTGTTACACTCCAGGAGGTGCAAGGGAAGTTTGATCTTTGCTCTGAGTATTTCTGCAGTCTCACCTCTTTTAGGTGGGACTTTTTAGCTGGGGAGTTCTTGGGCTCCGTGCTTCACTAAAGTCATTCTCTTTAGACTTTTGATCACCAAGAAACAGCAGCGCTTTAGTGCAGCCCTTTGATTATATTATTTCAACTAAAACTCGCTCCAGATGAGGAGGAGTCATGCTTCAAACCATGACATTTTGTCAGGAGTAAACTGATTGGAGTGAGTGAATCCAAAGCTGGGTGTGGCTTATCCCTGCCTGTACTGACTGACAGCATTGTGTCAGCTAATTTGACTGTCAACAAGAGAATTAAACCTGCTTATGGAAGCATGGGTGTCAGAGATTAAAGCCTCTGCACTGCAGTTCTGATTGCAATTGCTGGGCAGCAAAGTCACCCACAAGCTAGTTTTTAGGGACTCACCCTAAGACTGGTAGCAGTCTGGAAGTGGGAAACTAAACTCAGCAATGACTGGTCACCCCACTGCTTTGGGAGATTTACAGCCTGCCATGTACTTCCAGTTTAGGATCTGAAATTGGACTGAAACTGAACATGTGGAAAGCTTGATTTTCCAGGTAAATCAGCTCAACTCTTCTTAAAATAAAAGCAAAGTAAAGGACAATGCCCTTACATTCATCAAAAGCAGCTTTAACTGTGTTTCTGCAGCAAGATTCACCCCAGATGTCAGAATGAGAATGTGATGCAGGTCTGGCACTGGGCAACTAGTGCTGTGTAGTTGGGAAATCTGGTCTATTTAGGCAGCCTGTATTGATTGCAGCAATCTTTTCAATTCTTAGTAAGAAGAAAATGTATCCCTTTTCCCAGGTAAATCTGGGGTAAGGAGGCAGAAATCCAGGGCTTAAACCTTACAATAGAAGGAAGCATTGTCCTAGTGTCTCAATTTGCTAGAAACAAATGCTGTGGCATTTAAATTGGAGCATCTATCTCTAGGAATCCAGCACCTCTAATCAGTTTCTCACCTTTACATTTGAATGCAGTGAGGGCAGAGGTACTGCATTTACAATTATAGCAGATTACTTCATCCCTCTGAAATGACTTTAAAAGATTAGAACACATAGATTATTTATTAACTCTTAGTGAATGTATTTCTAGAATGGGAACAACATATTGCATCAATGTCTAGCTCCACAGTTTAACTATTTTAATTAAGAGGGAAATGTATATTGCTGTAAGGAATTCAGCCCACATACCACTGTGCAAGGCTTCTTCCTGACTGTTTCCTTTTTAGTACAAAGCTTTTGCTCCTTTAAGCTCATGTTAACAACAGTGATTTTAACACTGGAATCTTCTGTGATAACTCATAAATAACAGTTCTGGCTGAAACAAGGCTGTTCAGCCAAGCTATCCAAAACTGGCAACCCAACAGTTTACTTGACCCATTTTGATCATGAGCATCTGATTCACAGGTTGGCAGAGAGATTTGTGATGGAGTTGCACTGCCAGCTTAAGTCAAAGGCTCATGCTGCCTAGATAACAAAAAACAAAAAAACCAAAAATCTTGTCTAAGCTCATGACAGCAACTGCAGTATATCCAGAATTGTTTTCCTTCCTTCTTGGATTTTATAGCAAGTCCCTCCCCTACTAAAGCCTTCAGTTGGTTCCTGGACTGTAAACCAGCATGCCTTAGAAATGGTAAAAAACAGATGAGACAAGCATAAACACAGTGTTCCAGACCTCCAAACCAGGTGCCAGTCCAGATGAAATATAAAGCTGTCCGCAGCTAAGCAGAGATTTCCAAGGAAGGCTGAGACAGATCAAGACCCATCTGCCGTGAGTGGAATGCCGGCTCCTTCCAGCAAAGCTGGGGAACAGGAAAGAGGCAAACACAGCCCTGCATGCCTGCAGTAGCTGATCAGCACTGGCACAGTGCCGAGCCACAGCCTGGACTCTTCTATGGGAAAAAGCAGGGATCAAAGTCAGGAGACAGAGAGAACTCACTGTGATTCACTTTGAAAATGTGTTGTCCCAACTGGAAAAGCAAACAACCTAATTGAGATGCTGTCAGGACAAAATGTCACCTTTAAAGAAATGGAGATCTAATTATCAAGGTTCAGTATAGAACAATTCCCAGACACGGTGAAGCATTAAACCCTTTCAAAGCCATGTAAACGTATTTTTCCTTTATCTCTAGAGCTCACAATTTTCACCTGGACTGAATGCATCAAGCCTAATGATTGAACATTTAAAAACACACTATATAATTATTTTAGGCTTGGTGTAAAGTGTTATTACATGCTAAGATGCTAAGGACTAGTTTCACCTCAATGTTCTGATTCATTAACCAACTGCACTTGTATGGTGCCATCCTTGAATGATAAGGCATATCTCCAAAATGCAGCAAGAATTTGCAGGATTACACCTATGTGATTGGGAGAATTTGAAAGGCACAAGAACTAAGAACCAGAAAGAAGGACCATCAAGTTCATATTAGTCTATTACAACAGGGCTTGTTCTGTTAAATAACTGAGTTGCTTTTTTAAGCTCTTCCACTTCACTTCTATAGTGGTGAACTCAAGAGCAAAGTAGTTACCAGGAATCACCAAGGTGTTCTGAATAAGAACTGTCTGAAAGCCTATTCAAATGGAGCATGACACTTAGGTTCCAAAAATGCATTCTTTGTTTTGTATTAAGAAGAAAGTACCATTTGGATATGAGCTTTCACAACTTACTGAAATACTGTAAATAGAAGACCTTGTTCCAAAATTTTTCACCACACTACATTTTTTCCTTTTTTCTGGACAAATATACTTTGCATATTTGGACAGGCAAACAAACTTTTGTATACTTATTAAACCAAGTGCTAAACAATTCTATGGCTAATCTGTTGCTGGTTGCCACAAACAAAGGTAATTGGAACCTGAAAAATTACAGTTAATTACAGTTAAGAAAGGCAACTGTGGAACCTGGTTCTGCTTAGTTTAAATCCTCATCTTTCCTCTGGGCCAAATCCCAATATCCTTTTATGCAGTCTTTTGTTTCCTCAGACTTCCTTTATCTTCTAGCTTAAATTCAGTGCATACGCTATAACAGCTGCTGAGGTGTAGTTATGGGGCATACTGGGAAAGGAGCTCTGAGCTAGCAGTAATTTGCATGTTTCATTAACTAGATAATCAGGACACTTGGGCAAGTTTCTTTTTCCCAAGGAAGCATTCTTCTCATGGATACATGCCATCTCTAAACCTAGAAACTTCTGGTGTAAATGTATGTCCCTCCTGAGTCCAGAATGAAAACTTCTGCCTGAAAGCAGACAGCGAGGCATGTTCTCCTCCCACCAGGACTATGGGCTGAGCAGGCTTTTGCAGCTGTATCCTATGCCTTCAAATGGAGGCTCTTGCCACCAGCCTCTTCCAAGGTGGAGTTCTGTCCACTTCTCCTGCCCCTGCACACATGGAGTGGTTAATCTCCTGGGAGAGCTGCTCTGGCACGGTGACCATCACACAAGCCTACAAATACAATGCTTGGCAAGCAGGTTCCAGTTGGAACTGGGTACTTCAGGGATGTGAACACGAATCTCTCATGATCCAGATGTCAGCACTGGACTTGTGGCTGCTGGTGCATGTCCTGTTTTGGGACACAGTACCAGCTCCCTCCCCTTTCTACCAACCAGGAGAGGGTCAGGCTCTCCTGCACAACCAGCCCCACATGCAAATTTTTCCCCTCCCAAATTCAGAGCTAAAGCCTAGGCTAAAGCATTCTTATTCCTGATAAGACAACAGCAGATTAAATGGGATGAACTGATCGGCTGTACTTCTTGTAAAGTTATCCCCAGAGATAAATGCACAATGTTGTTATGGAGGCTGTGGTGGTGTCTGCAGCGTAACTAAGGCTGACAGACTGCTTGCATGTGGGTGGCTGTCTTCTTTCCAGCTGTGACCAGCTGAATTATATCACCTGTCCCACTTGATATATTAGGATATGCTCAAACTCAAGATGCATGTTGCTGCAATAGGGAAATTAATGTCCACCACTGGAGGCAATTAATAATGATTAGGAGCAAACCAGCAGGGTTAAATCTGTGCATTTAACAAAGTGTTCATACAGCTTTTTATACTATACTTCAACCACCGGGTTCTCTCAAATTTCTGCTCCTCTTTGAGGGGGGGCTAGGACAACCTTATCTTAATTAATGTGTAAACTTAGTTGAAATGTCAAAGTTGTTTCAATAAGACATGTTTATTCATTACTCAATCCCAGCTTCAGACCCAGTAGGAGAAGGCATCAAACACACCCAAGTGAATGAGTCTGCAGAAAAAAATGTAAACATTCATCTCTATGTCCGTTTTCATTCAGAACAGCACAGCTCTAGGTATTTGTGTTTGAAGTAACTGCATCTCTTTGATTTCTGGACTCCTCAGCTAGCGCACTAAAAAGTGGCAGCAAACTGACACATGGAAAATTTGCAATGCTCAGTTCAGAGCAACTCCTTAATTACCATAGAAAATGGTGAGTGATCAGTTAATAATTTCCCTTTTGTGGCCAAAATATGATTTCAAATATGAATATTTGGCATCTAATAGGAACAGGATGCTCTTGCATATTTTAAAGCTCTGGATACAGGAAGCCTTGTGCTGTTCAGTGCTTTGTGGACCTCTGAACGAAGCCACTCCATATTGCCAACTCTAGGTACTCCAAAACTGTTGTTAACATGTAAGAATTTCCTCTTGTGCAGTTTTAATAATAGTAAGATTCCTTAATATTCTTGAAATTTAGAGCATATACATAGAGTCACAATTCTTTTATTCTGCCTTTTGATTTTTGATTTTTGACTTTTTGACTTTTGACATTTTGACATTTTCCCACCTTCTTTTGAAACTGCAAGGACTTAAATCTTGGTAGAGCAGGCAGGGATGGAAGGGAGGAAGCTACAACCTAAAGAATTCTGCAAAAATTTAAGAAGAACACAATGATTGCAATAAAGTAGGGAGAATCTGCAATGGGGCACATGATGACAGGTAAAGTACTTCATTAACTTCAGAATCTGCCTCAAGTCCACTTTACTTTTTTGTAGTATTAGGCAAGAGTTTTCATCAACACTGAGGGGCAAGGATCATAGGTGTCACCAAACCAATGAACCCCCCTTGGCAGCAAGGGTGGGAATAAGGATGATGATGGGGAACCACATTTTAAAAAATATTCTAACTAATCACATTTCCCATGTTACCTATATCTTTCCAGGTTTCTTATGTAATAGATAAAAGGACTCTGGGACTACTCCTTTTTCATTCCTGTGGCCTATGGTTAGGTGATTTGCAGTCTCCCAAATAGTTTGCCTTCAGCCATTTACTCTGTAACTTCAGGCTCAGTAAAAATGCTATGCAGAAACACTCCTCAAAATAAAAACTTCGTAAGTTCAGTAGTGATATGCCTCACAAGTGCTGCAAGTTCATCTGGTGTACACTATCCAAATTAGGATGTGAATGAAAATACAGAAAGTCTTTTGCTACTAGATAAGAAGTGGTACCTTTGCTCATCTGGAAGTATAAGAAAATATTTTTACTGAAGTTAAAAGTGATGCACTGTACCATCAGCTGCAGCCCAGTTAATAAAAAGTACTCTGTTAGGAAAGCCCCTTTGAAACTGAAATATCAGATTTTGGGGGATGTTTCGTGCACTTTGTTTGTTTTCATAGTGGATCAGCGCAGTGTCATTTAACTTGCATTCAGTCCCAAATACAGAATTGTCAGACGTTTTTCACTTGTCAGAAAAAATCTACTTCTTTGGTTTTTATGATGATGGGCAAAAGAAGCTGTACAAAATACATTTCACTGAAAATAATAAAATAGTCAGGAAGGAGAGAGAGCCTGTCAGATTACTTGAAACATATCCATTTCTGGAATAGTAATACAGAAACTGAGGTAAAAATAGAAGAGGAGACCAATAGGCCAGGCTGAATGAGCTAGGCAGAGACAGCAGAAGTGCTCAGCAGGCACGACGCTGCTCTCATCAACCTGGCCCAGAAGGAGTATTTGCCATTAGATGTAGACTCCTGCATAAAACATGGTGGTAATGATTACTCTGAACTGGCTCCTTCTTGTGAAGACGGAATGGCACTGACAAGAAAAATGGGGCTATAAATATTATTTCAAGACCAAGAAGAGAGACCTTGAAGGGATGAGATACAGACTGAAGATATTTTCTCTCCTGTGGCAGGGGGGACTGTCATGAAGGTTTCCACATTCAAATTGTTGTTGACTGTGGAGAGAAGTGATGATCTTTAATGACTACAGTGATATTTATTGAAGGAGAAATCTACTCTGTACAATGTGCCAGTTCTGAAGAAAGTATCTGATGACAGCTAGGAGCCAGGAAAAAAAATTAAGGAAAGAAAGACACCTTTCAACTGCATGAAAGGAATTCTTGAATTGCTTCAAGTATTCTACCTAATTATCTGTAAATCTAGGTTCCCTTGCTCACATACAGGGCAAACCAAACAAGAAATGTTGTATAAATCTTAACGTGGTTCCATGATAATAATGATAATAAAAATAAAAATTAATTTAGAACTTCTGAAGGCAAATTGTTCTCAAGGTAGACCTGGTTTTTGTGACAGCTATCACCATAAATCCATGGGTTATCTGCTTTGTCCCAAGAATTGTATTCTTCATTTGCTGAATTAGACTTCAGTATACAAATGAGAGCACAGACAGGTAGTTTTCTATGAAAGTTAATTTTCTCTGCTATTGTTATTTTGACTTAGTTGGCTTTCAGCAATTATTTATGCAGACCTATCTCTCTAACCTAATCAGTTTCAAGACATTTTTCTGCAGCACTCAACCTTGGGTGGCAAGAGAAAAGCCATTATTTTAGATGCTGCTTTATTGGACAACAATAACAAGCATATAGGGAATAATTGCTTAATCTTGTTGTTGGTTTTCAGACATGAACTGTAACAGGCTGGACTGGACCAAAGAAAGCAGCTGACATCTGTTCACAGGTCCTCAGGCTACGTTTGCTTGATCTTTCTTTATCGCAGTGCCTTGATCTAAGAACAAGGAGTGCTGTGTGCAGCTGGATGATGGAAACACTGTGATGTTTTTTACTTTGTTCATTGATCTGAGCACTGCTGCACACAGATCTGAAGGGTTCCGGTGTGTTTCACAAATCCCACTGAAATCTACTCTCATTTATTCTCTTATTTGGCTATTTATTGTTACCCTTTTTTATCCCCAAGGGCCTGAACATGACACATGGGTTCACACTAGTATTTTTCAAACACTGTGTCTCTGTGGCGGGGTTAATAAAGAGATGGTCAGCTAGTAGCCTGCTTTTAGATTATTTTTTTCTTTCTAAAAATAAAGTTGTGCCAGATGTTTATTTATAAAGCTGGTAGAACAGACTGAGAGTAATTCCAGTTTCTGCAAGTGGAAATTGGAATGCATTATTACTGGGCACTAAATGTTCGGATGCTTTTCTGAGGTCCTTAAATCTATTTCATTTCCATGTTGACAGAGATATTAGACAGCTGTTAGAAAATCTGTCCCTTCTTTCAGTGCTACAACAAGAAAGCTTTCCATTTAACTGCCAGGGTTCAATAAAGCTCTTTAATGTACTAACCAGTGCTGAGTGAAGTGTAGGAGAGTATAAGAAAGAATTCTTTCACTTCAATTTTTGTGTGAAACTTCGTCAGCTTTTTCAGCCTACCAGTGTCACTCCTGGCCATGCTCATGGTGGCCTGGAGGGTTGAAGCACATTTTCTGGTTGGTTTCCCAAGGGCTGAGAAGCAGTGGGTCTGTTGGTGGCAGATGCAGCAAGGTCAGGGAGAGGTTTTGCTTTCTGCGTGCTTTCCAGGATAGAGAGGGAAAGTGTCCCCACTCTGCCCTGGGGAGGAAAGGGCTATCCGACCTTCTGCCTTCCAGACATGCTGTGGGGACTGAACAACCACAGGGCAGGCTTTTTTCTCAAAGTGATTTCAAGTCTTGTGCTTTTCCATGGTGTGAACAGCATCCTAGAAGAGATTGCCTTGTGGCCATCTCCTCTCTCAGTTGCAATCAAGCGACATCACTATGGAAACCACTTGCATGGAAGAATAACATTAGGGAAGGCAGTCTGTGTTGTTAGCTCTCTTTAATGCAATATGTATCTTAGTCTTTTCTCCCAAAAGTGGAATTAGTGTCTGGCTCTATTCTTTATGGGAGCTCTTCCATCCCAGCTGTTCTGCTTCCCCACTTCCCCAGGACATTCCTTCCTGACGCCTGATTTTTCTTTCTCCTCGGTGTGCTCTCTGAGAGTATCGCTCCCTGCACATTTTACACCACCAGCCCTGCTCTCCCTATTTGCTCCTACCCTCTCCAGCCTCCAAGATGTGTTGACAAGATCCAGGCACACTGATGGCTTGGACAAAAAAAAAAACAGCCTCCTCTCCTTTTCTTCTTCCTCTTATGGCAGAGGAGGATGAGCAAGTGGGGCATCTCAGTGATGTCCTCTACCTTCTTCCAAGCTGCTTCATTGCAACTTCAAGGCTGTCTGAAGAAAACAGCATCCAGGTGACTATGAGAGTAGCTGCAGCAAAGGATCTGGCTTCATCTGAGCTCTGAGGCCAGCTTTTTTGCAAGGAACTGTGGAGGCATATGCAGTTCCTGCCTCCCAGGGCATGGAGCTGTTGTAGGGAAGTGCTCTTGCAGGTGTACAGCTGTCTGTCACAGGACATTGCTAAGATAGTTTCCTATGAGACACAGCTCTGATGCAGCATTCAGCAGGCCAGTTCCTTAGAGGAGGGCATTTTCTCTTTTTTCAAGTACCAGTTGATGCTTAAGTTTTTTTGCTTTTTCACATTCCTCATATCAAAAGTTTTTTGAAAGTAGAGTTTTTCACACTGCTCGGTGGCCTACTTTAGATATAATAGTGTATTGTATATGCTTTTAGGTACTCTAACAAGGCAGCCCCTTTGCTTTCCTGGAAAATAAGCAATTATTCAGAAATACATGGCTGAAAAAATATGTCATTGGTGGTGACTACTGAGAAGTAGAGGACTGACTGACTGACTGACTGACTGGGTTCTCTCCCAACCTTCAGGCTTCAGCAATCCATGACATAGATCCAAGATTCTGTAAAGCTCTGTGTCCCTGGTTAGTTATTTGTAAAGTATATATCTTTTTCTTAAGAAAGTATTAGGGGGGTGTACAGCTCCAGATTCCCTGTGTGCTGGGCTGTAGATCAGTGTGAAGTATTATTGTAACTCCCAAATGTTAAATGCTATCCTTTTTTTGGCACAGAATTTCATAAGTTCAAAAAGAATGCAAAAAGGTATTTTATAATAATTTTTGAGCGAGGGTTTGGCCCTCAAAATAGTAATCTAAACCAGCATGCAAGAAGAAAGAAATATTTTCTGCTGGTGTAGGCAGTAAGCACATGAGCACTCTGGCATGGGTGTAAATGCTTTGCAATTGTTTGCTATTAAAGTTTTAAAATCGATTTTCCAATAGCTTTAAATACTTGGGTAAAACCTTGTAATAGGTTGGGCAATCATTTTAGCTTTTATAACATAATGGGAATTCAGACACATGGTTATGCTAAAATCTTTCCCGCTTGCATACCTCTTACACAGATTACAAAGAGAATGTGTTATAGACAATAAAATCTAGGGGGGGAGACTTGTCATCCCTTTTCTCTAATGCCATTAAGCACAGAGACAGTGACACTGGCCATTGCTTTGTAAAGGAAAAACAACAAGTTTACAGTTCCTCATTTCCCATGGCAAACAGATTGCTTATTTTAATTTTGAAAATAAAACGATGGAGGCGATGTGGGTCTGTAAATAAGAGTGTGCATCTCAATTTTCTGCAAATGCTTAAGTGGTTTACATCTGTTTCCTCCCAGTTGTATTTCTCAAACATGAATTTCCATTTTAAAAAGAGTCATAAAATCACTACTGTTTCTCTGTGGATCTATTAGCAATAAAATAGCCTACAGAGGTTTGCACAGCCATGGAAAATGTGCAGTGATAATAGGCTGTCCTGCTGTTACATGGCTTATGCAAACTTTACATTTATCACTGTGGAACCATCTATCCGCAGGGTTGGAGTACAGCAAACAACCGAATAAAAAAGACCAAAAGAAGGAAGATGAAACAGGAAGCTCTATATACACATCATTAATCAGACATGATGAATTCCCAAACTTGAATATATGTTTTCTCAGAGCCAACCAAGAGAAAAAAAATGCTGATCACAACATGAAATGTAAAACTTTACATAAAATTAATCTCCTGCAAACTCATTCTGCATTAAAGGACAGAGAGACAAAGAGAAAGAGAGAGGGGGAGCGTTCATTATCATATCTGTCTCTTAACTTTCATTTGTAGCACTCCTGCTATCCAAAGACTAGCATCTCATGGTAAAAAAAATCTTGCAGGCTGATAGCAGAGCCACTCCACAATTAGCACAAGTCCAAGCATGGGGAGTGTGAAAAGGCAGGAGCTGCAGCCAGGCCCAGAAGGATCTCTGAACCACCCACCAAGATCAGAACAGCACTTTCCATTAGCCAGACATGAAGCCACTGCTGTCTCAGTTTGACATCTGCAGCAGAACAGGGATCTACAGCCAGTTTGCCTTCAGCAGAAGGTGGCCCCTGGTCACCTAAGTTTAAAAAAAAAAGCTAGAACTGGCAACACCAGAATTGTAAGTGGAGATTTTCAGAGATTTACCACCAGAGAATAGAAGCTTCACACTCTTTTAATTTCTGCGTGGCCCTGGGCGGGTGGCAGCTGGAAGCCCTTGACAATCCCTGGCATCCTGACCACAGTGTCCTTTTGCTAGCTGTGCCTGCTGGGGTCACCAAGGAGAGTGGCTGGGGAAACACTGGTTTCCAGTTTGTGACTCGTTGGCATCTTCCACGGGAGCAGTGGGCTGCAGCTCCTGCTGGAGAAGAACACATAGATTAATCTCTCACCAGAAAGCTTCCCTGGGCTGTTCCTTGTTTGCTTCAGTCTAAAATAAATATTTATCAGGATGAAAGCACCTGGGTGTTCCTTATAGATGGCAGAAAGCAACAGTAATATTATTGGATGCTTATTAGCTGAAGGGTAATTGCAATCAGAGAAGTAAAAAGGGAAGAGGGGACAAAGAAAAAGGGTAGAAATGTGGTTTCTAGAAGAAACCAGGAAGACTGGTGGGAAATAAAGCCACTCCCCACTTGGATGGATTCCTGCCACTGTATGAGCTGCTATCTGTGCAGCATGAAAGTCAGAAAAGTACCCAATCCAGGCACACAACATTAATCTGGTTGCCTAAACAGAGTAAAAAGGTGAATGAAGAGAAATGATTCCTCAAGAGAAACATAAGATATATATGAGCTCAGAAAGAGCAATGACTTTTTGTGCATTGCTTTGGAGTCAAAAGCAAATTGACAGAAGTTCCGTTTTGAAGGTCTATGTGCTAGCTTTTGTAAAAATGCATCATCTTTTTCTTTCATCGTGAGAAGAATGACAGCAGCTTTTATTGCTTGTAAACAGCAGGCTGGAAAACATGGAACAGATCTGCTGCTGTGGAGTCACAGTTTCGTGAAAGTACCTCTGTGGATAAATTTGGTACTGTGAGACCTTTTCAGTGCTTTGGTGGTTTTAGCTGAATGTAAGCATGGTTGGAAACTTCAGTTTTGTGAGCTTGGCTATTAACTCTTTTAGGAGAGATGAGTAAGTCTCAGTGATAATAAAATATTTCCATATTTCAAGACCAGCAAAATATCCTCAATCAAACAATTCCATCACACAGGAAGAAGCTACTTTTCTCTGCCCTGTCAGATGATACACTGGCATTTTTTGTGTGGCTTTAAATGTCTTGAAGGTTTGTTTCTTCAGCAAACTCTTCTGTTGAGGTCAATGCACAGTGTGGTTGCTTGGTTATCTCTGGGTATAATTACTGCCCAATGATTTTTAGAGACAGAGTTACTGAGTACTACAGTGCTGTGGCAGTCCTGACAGTCTGCAGTGCTCCAGTCTCCTCCTGGAGATGACCTTCCTGGGAGGATATTTTTGTTCTGGTGAAGAAGCTTTGACACTTGAAATTATTATAGGAGAATCCTTTCTAAGGCTAGTAACCAAAAAAGGCAGACCTAAAGAGCAAAGCAATGACTGCTGCACTGAGTCAAGAAAACAGTGCTTGCATGACATCTGTCATCAGAGCATCAACAAGTGCATAGGACAGTGTTGTTTCTTAGGAAAACCTGGCAGTTTTCCATCTTGGACAAAGAGTAATGGGCAAGAGTGTAGCAAACACTTAGGGAGCACAGGACTGCTTTTCAGGTAAAAAAGCAGGGTTGTGGTCTTGGGCAACAGGATTTTTACCATTGGCTGGCTTAAGATTCCATGCTTGACTGTCATTAAGGCTCACATACTTCGTTAACATGAGTGTTACAGTTAAATTCCAATTCAGTTTTCAGTTACAAGCCCTTTCCTGTCTAACAACCCTCCACAGTTTCAGCGGGGTGAAAGACTGCGCTCAGCACATTTCTGTGCGTGGGCAGGAGGTCTCCACAGCTCAGTCCAGATGTGGCTGCAACCCACATGTGGGCCAAATGATTCCCAGTATGCCAGGGCCTGCGGATTCCTCGAGGGGGAAGAGTCCCATGTGTCAGGAGGCACATCCCAAGAGTCCATGGATGCCCTGCAAGAGGCAGAGAGAAGGGGAGAGATGAGCTGTAGGAAACCCGAGTTCATGACAATTGGCTTGATTTTCTTTATAACTAGTCCTAAAAGCTGATTTCTCATTCCAAAGGGAACGGGAAAAGGGCCAAGATAAAAGATAGATGTCTAGGGTCTGTGAAGCAGCATGAACTTTGGACAACAGAGGAAGTGTGTGCGCTGTCTGTGGCTGAGACTGAGGGCTGCAGATTTATCCATGTGAAGGGAACCTCAGCCAAAGAATTCCCCAATTGTTTTAACTTGACTGGAGCTGACAGGGGCAGTTCCCCTCCTGAGCCCAGGGGACCCAGGTAAAGACCTGTCTGAGCTTTTAAGATGGGCCTGGATGCAGAATGGCCCATGGAGAGTCACCCTCCACCACAGTGGTGAGGAGGAGCTGGTGGGTGCACATGGCACATGGAGAATCACCACTCAGAGACATGAGATATCCAACAGGTGACCAGGGCCTGAAACCAAATAATTTCTAAAGAGCATCTTTTTTTTTTTTTTCCCCTTGTTTTTATCTGTTCCAGCTTTCAGGCTTGAGACTGCCAGCCTGATTTGTTGCTCAAATCTGCTTTTTAAGGCCATCTCATAGGAAACCTTTGGAAGGCCTGCAGAAGGGAGGAAAATCCTGGCATAAGCACCTTCTTTAGAGTAATTTAAAACAGTGAAAATATGTTACTGCTACTCAACCTGGTTAAAACCCCAAAACTCAATGAACTCCTGCAGCTCCTACTGACGGCAGCTCCCTAACATCATCACTGATATGAACCCTAGGACAACACTCTCTTTGTTGATGGCACCCCATAAATAATATTCCTACTCATTACTGAAACCTGAAAAAACTCCAAGGAGAGAAATGTCATGTGCCTGAATATAACAATATCTGAAAGCTAATGCTCCTATTTTTTTTTCCTCATACTGCACAGTATATTGAAAAGACCCAGTATATGCTGTAAGTGAGGATACCTATAATTTCTTTTCTCCAGGAATCTTCACAGTTTCTAGACTTATTGAATGCCACAGAGGGAAGCAACAAGTTTAAAAAACAATTAGTAGGACATGTGGTGCTCATTCTTGGCTGAAACTGCACATTCTCATCTGCCTGAAAATACTCAGCAGTCGTTCATGAAAAATGTTTTTGAACTAATGAGCTATATTTGCATTCCCCTTAGAAAGGATTCAGAATTTTTCATCTACACTGTGCCATGAAAAATGGATGTGTTTTTCACAGAGGTAATTTGAACATAAACCACCGCATCAATGGGAAGACAACCTTTGCAGAAACTTTTTAACTTAGCACATTCCATTTGTTTTCACTGGGGAAGGTCAAACTTATGTGAGAGATGTAAATTTCATGCACAAACCTAGGTGCTGATGAGATTTGTTTTTGTAGATAATCTGCAGCAGAGAAATTTTTCATAATGTCACCACAAAATAAATTAAAATGTTCATCTTCATATGGCTGGTTCCATTGCATTAAAATAAATGTTGCAAGCTCATTTAATTAGTATAGTTAGGAATGTCTCTTCCCTGCTTCACTGACTCTCCAAATCACAAGTTAATTTGTCAAAATCAGACCATTGTTTTTCCTTCATTCTTCATTACTGAAAAGACAGCCCCATTTAAATAAATGTTTATGCTACAGAGAGCAGAGCAGCGAACAACCCCAAATATTTTTCTAAGCACATGTTGGAAAAGTTTGGGCCTCAAAGAGCCGGAGCGTGCGTGTGCGTGTGTGCGCGTGTGTGTGTGTTGTTATTGGATATTTGACTTGCTGGAAAGGTACAAAATTGAGCAGTCTGCTGTAACTGATGATGTAGCACACACCATCTCTCATGCCAGCGGCTACATGCACTTGGAAGCAGTTTTCTTCTATGTTTTCAAAGACAAATGATGACAAAAGATACAATCTCTATAAATTACCCTAATCAAATCATTCTCTTCAAGAACTCTTGGTTAATCAATTAGTCAGTGCTTGCAGTTCTTATGAATATCACTTCAGAGCCTCCCATAGCGTTGTTCTCCTCCAACAGCAAATATTTAGAACATTTTATTAGAGAAAAAAAATATAAAACCAAAACCCAACAAATGAAACCAGCAGCTTAGATAGCAAATAGGCAGAGAACTTCTGCAACCATATGGAGTCCATTAACACAAAGTGAACTTTACAGGTATCACTGAGGTAGCAGTTACTTTGTTTGATTGGCTTAGTTATTATTTATCCCAAGGTCTTTTTTGGAGGTCACCTGCCACAAATGAATGGAAAAGGCCAGCAGACCATCATCTGAGCCCCATACTAATGCTTTTTTTTTACACTGCATGCCTCAGGCACTGCTTCAGTGGCACATACTGCAGTGCCATTCTTTAGCCTTCTCCAAGAAACTTTCAACTTCCACACAAAAGCTTTTACATCTCAGCACTATATTGCTTCTAACTGAGAGGATGCAAAACAATAGAAGACTCCTGCAATTTTCCTTATCAGGAGGTTTTTGGCTTTATCTGGCATTGGGTTCAGGTTTTTTCTGCTTTGGGGTAGGGATTCTTGCTGTTGATCTGTCTTCTCTAATTTCTTTGTGTGAGTTGTCTAGAAAAGGGCAAATCCTGATTCTCCCCTCTAGGTTCCTTGGCTTGGCAGCCTTTTAAAATATCATTCAAAATCTGTATCTAATGTGAGCTTTATGACACTGTGAGGGGGAATCAACTCTATTTTCATTTTCAAGAGCTTCAGGATGAACCTTGTTTCATTAATAAATCCTGTCATTAACAGGGAAATTTAATTGCAGTGATACTTCATGAATTCACAGTAAAAAAGCATGCTATATATTAGTGGTTGGCATATTGATTTCCAGACATAGAAACTCATGTGAACTGTGAAAAATTGACAAGTACAACTGCTAGGAAAACCCTTCCAAGAGCACGAAAGCAGCTGAAGAGAGAGTGATACATTGAGACCACTTGTTCCAAGCAAGACAGGACCTGGTCTACATCTTTTAAGGAATGCCAGTGATGCCATTTTCTTCCATGACCTCTACTTCACCTCCCTCTTTCCATTTGCAGCAGACATAAGCATCCCAGAATAGGAAGAGCAGCTGTCATTAGGAGCTTTGGCTGGCCCAGGTTTCTCCAGGCCACAGGTCATGTCCCAAGGCTGGATCAGCTCTACAGCAGGACAGCTTTGCCCTGTGTCTGAGAGGGAGGAGGGAAGGGGGTTCTGTCATGCCCCAGGGCTGGGGCAGCTCTCTTCCCATAATGGACTTCCCTCTTTTGAGGCAGACTGGAGATCTCACTGGGAGCAGAGTGGTCCCTGTAGCCAGTCTGTCACTTTATTGAAGCGCTGTTCTGCTGGTTGCATCCCTTTCCCACTAGTTCCACAGAAATCCCCATGTGCATCCAGCAATCCAAATGTCCTCTAAAACCTCATATGCACTCCCAGCAAGGGACTGTGAAGGAGAAATAAAGAACAATTCCCAGCTTCAGGGTGGGTTGGTGTCCGTGAAATCCCTTGGCTCTTGAGCTTAGACAGGAGGGAAGACAAAAAGCTATTTCAGCAATTTGTCCCATCCACCCATGGCATCAGCAGTAGGGGCCTTACATCTTCCCCCAGGCACATGGAGAGTAGACAGACCCACTGGGGGTGATGAATCACTGACTAGAGGCACAGATGTGCCTTGGCATCCTCCCACTCCACCATTAGCTGCCCTATAAGTTGATGAGGAGTGTCCAGGTGGAGGAGACAAAAGCCTCTGTGCCCTCCTCGGACCAGCTGAAGGCCATTTCCACTTCCTCAGGTCTCTGCAGGAGAGGGCTACAGGATGATCTGAAATTCCTTCCTTTTTCTCATATATAGCCATTTGACACCTGAATCCTGTAGCAGGTCAGGAGCAGCATGAGCCTAGGAGAGTTAACTGTAAAAGAAAACAACAGTGGGTTTCTTATTCTTTGCCTGATTATTTTGTATAGGAAATTTTTTGAAAAGTATTGACCTAATGTGAATTCATGGGACCTGGTTCTCTTCAGCAAGTCAGCTACTGTAGATTGATGAAATCAGTAGGTTCCAATTTGTATAAAAATTTCAAGTCAAAGAAGACATACCAATCTGTACATTCAAATAGCTCTTATACAGCTTGAGCACTGCCAGCTCATGCCATTTCAGGTCTTTTCATTTAAGACTCTGATTTTGGAATCAAGATATTACTCAGGAATCAGCTTAAATCATCCCAACCCTCCCCCCCCCCACCCCCAAATATCCAAAATAAAACTCTGCAGAAATAATCCTGTTGACTGCAGAAGAAAATATGAACTGAGTTCATCTTAAAAATGGAGAAACCAAAAGACCAAAAGTTAAACACTTCATTTCTAGCAGTCATTTTTAGCAGTGATGCTGCCTTCTCTTGCTGTAACAAGCAAGAGGGAAATGAGGGAGGCAAATTCCACCCACAGACCAGGGCTGTGAGGCTGGACCTGAGTCCGTTTAGGGTAATGAAATAAAATTTGACTGTAATAAGACTTTTCACAGGGGAAGATCCATTCACAAGCTCGTATCCAAAATCTCCTGTGCTTTTCCACCCACACTGAAGTTACAGATGGCATTTGTTCAACAGAAAGAAAATAGGAAGCATCTTCAATCAGGCAAACTAATCTCCTCCCCTCTTCTTCTCTTGGAAAGGAGCAAGCCAGAGAGCTTGCTTTTTGCTTCAGTGAGTGAATTGCATCAGAAACTCCAACATGAACTTTCTGAAGAGAAAAAAGTTCCATGAGTCTTCTTTGTTGTCAGTGCCTTCAGGACTAAGCTATGCAAACAGATGACAGTGAAAGAGATGCAGTGGTTTCCTGAACACACTTGTGCAATAAAAAATGACAGGAGGGAACACAAAGTAGAACCCTGTGCTGCAGAAACCCATCTTGTCTTTTAAGAGCCTATATATGGTGATAACTCTCCTCTTGCTGTTATAAAATTTCTCAAAACAATCCAATAACAATTTGTCATGTTCATAAATGTTGCAGGTCAGAGAGGAGCAAGAGGGTGTTTTCCCAGGGTTTTTAAAGTTTTTGCTGAGGCATCAGCCATACTTCTTCTTTACACAGAGGTGTCTGTGTCCCAAGGACTGACGGTGGCAGTTCTGATCAGTGAATTTCTCTCTCTCCTTTTCAAGTTGCATCTGGAGATCATGGTCTTTGAATATTTTCAAAGTGGAGAAACATACACCAGAATGGTGTGTTGTTCACAGGCATTCATGAAGAATTCATCAAGAGAATATTTGCAGAGAGATTTGTGCAGACAGGACCGTGAAGAGGTGTGATAAGCCTACAGGGTAGGTTACACTAATATTTATACTATGCATTTAATACTTGTATCAGCCTCTACAAAGACACTGCAAACTTCTCTGAATCTGACTCTGCTACTGTTCATCACACCAAACGTTGCTGCTGCCACTATACTCCTTTTTATTTGCTAAGTGGGAGCCATCTCCTTTTGTTTGTGGAAATCAGTGCTTCGTACCAAACACTGCCTCAAGAAAGCCAAGGCTGAACAAAAGGATTTTAGTAAACTGCTTCCCTAAGAAAACCTGAGTTAAGCTCCCAGTAATGAATACGTTTATTGGGTAGACAGTAAAAAGTACTGGAGAGTTAAAAATAAATTCTGCGTTATTTAAACTTAATTTATGGGCAGGAAAATAAGCCCTTTCTTCTACTATTAATGTTTTTTATCTGGGCCATCAAATGTCACACCCTAGTGATTTTGGATGTAAGGTCACTGGAAACAACATATCAGTGGTGTCAGCAATACAAATCAACTGAAATTCCCCTAAAAATAAAAATGTCAGGAGTAAAATAATAGGCAATAGTTATTTCATGGTATGAAAGGCTTGTAATATATCATGAGTTCACCTTCTTCTATCTTTATAATATATCACTTTGAACGTTAAGTATATATCCATTTCATATATTTTAAATATAGATAATGTATCTAGCTAAAAACAATACTCCCAGAGAAAAGTGCACTACAATGATTGTTTAGGTTTGCATGCACTTTTTGAAATGTCTCCTAATTTATAGTAAATGATGAAGCAATAGCCCTGTCTATAAAAGGCAGTGTGGTGAACCAGCTGATGCTTTCTAAGAACATTTCTAAGAACATTTCTGTGTTAAAGGAATATGGAAATATAAAATTGATCTGGGCTAATGATTTTAGCAAGAAGTAGAAGATGGGGAGCCCTTCACTCTGCCTGACCCTTCATTCAGCCCACGAAGACAAGACCCTGACTAAACCAAGCATTGCAGGAAGCACTAACAAATGCCAGTAGAAAGGCAATAAGCAGAACATATTTATGAAAATGCCTCCTTTGAAGTTTCTGTGCTAGATGAATACATCTGTGTATGTTAAATTGTCTTTAGTACGAGTGGGGATTTCCTTGGGCCATTTGTGACTGTTATTAAATGGCTACCAGGAAACAGGTTACTAATTTGGCTTGGATCACATGCTGAATTATAACTAAACACACTTAATGTCACACTGCACTGCATGTGGCACACACACAGAGAAACAGGCACTAAAAAACCCATGTTATATGGATGTAGCAACATGAATCTGCACACCCAGGTCAGATGCAGTTGGGTTTGTGATTACCAGCCTGCCAGTGCCTGGACCTTTTGTGTTTACATATAACGAGGAAAAGACTGGGGACAGACTAGGTCAGCGCTGTCCCATCACTTACCTCTAACACATCCATGGAGTTTCCAGGACTGCAAACCTCTTATGGTCCCTGAACACTCTTTTAGGGAGTTCAAGGCCCTGGTTCAGTGACCCTTGTAAGAGCAGGAGCCTGGAGCCCTGGCACCCATCCCCAGCACTACATCTTTCGATGCTCACGCATTGCTACCCAATGAGCAGAGAGAGCATCTTCTTTCCCAAAGTGGGGCTGTAGGCTGACTTGTCCAGCTTCTCCCTGCTTTTATCAAACTTGTGACTCCACTCCATTCTTCCCCTCTGACAAGTCTTTTGTCTGAGTTGTGTGTGCTACTTCCATTTCATCTTACTTCAGAAAAGAGAAGGAAGTGGCTTCACTGACAGAGCATAGCTACAGAATTTTGTGTCTCCGTTGTGCCCAGTCTGCCAGAGATGGGAAACAGCCCTACCACAGGTTGCCCTGTGGTCACACAGAGGAAGTGCACTGCTATTTGGGATGGCTTTTAAATCATTTGGTGTGTGCCAGAATCCTTTTTTCCTTACAACAACCTTTGTATGTTTGGGTGATTTTTGTAGCAGGTGTACAATGTGAGTTATTGCTGTTGCTGAGGTGACAGTCAGGATGGCAAAGAAAGGCAACAAGAAAAAGTTGTTCTTACAAGACATGGTGAGATGAAATCCTTTTAAGATGGGATGAACATCAGAAGATAAGGCAGAAATTATCTTAAAAGCTTTCATTTTGAAATGAGAAAGAAAAATCATACGTTTATGGGAAGGAAAGGTACTTATAAAATGGAAAAAAACCCACACTGCAATTAGTATAAACACTTCCTGTAAAAAAGAGCTATGACTGTTGTTAGAAAACATTTTTGAGAGATTCTACTAGCATGCCTCTCATAAAGTTTCCTCAGGGTCCTTTCCTAGACAAGGCAGCACACTCCACCATCACTTCTTGCAATAGCACCCCACTTTCTGTTCAGGTCTCAGTTGTGGGCACCCAATGCTACACAAATGCTCGACATGCAGATGTGCTGGTGGTGAAACATGAGGTGACAGCTCAGATAGGTGAAACCTGGTAAGTTAAGGATAAATCATATCAACCAGTCCCCACACATGTTGTTCTTGCAGGACTGATGCATCACCACACCACTGCACAAGCCCAAAAGTTTGTCACCTGGAAAAGCTGGGAAAGGGGGATACAGCCTTGAAGGTGGGAGAGATGTCAGCAGGAAGGTGACAGTTCATTTCTGTTGTAGATGAAGCCTATGAAACAGATGCTGTAATACTTTTCTTAGAGAGTTTGGAAGCACTTGGGAAGTGATAAGAGAAATGCTTTCCTGCCCATGTTTTGTGAGGAATGTTACCACAGATACATGATTCCTGGGCAGCAGTTTTGCTATTCCTGCCAGCATTTTTCTGTTTTGAGTCAGCAGTTTTCTCTGACAAGAGATCTTGGGTTTCACAGGAGTGGCACATTCTAGCTTGAACCAATAAGCTGTAGTCCTGAAAAGAGAGATCCTGAGAACACTTCAAATTTTTTATCACTCACACCACACAAGAATCAAGATCCTGACTTTGATTAATTGTACGAATCATCCTTTTCATCCTCTGTAGTAGTGCCAAAATATTGTCCTCAGCATGGAAGAAGTGAAATATATCTGATGAACATAGCTTCACTGTGTTAGAAACTCTGCTGCTCCTTGCTATGATGGACTTCTCCATTTCTGACTTGGATTTTGGTTCTGCCTCTTTCCTGCATTAACCTGCTGTGATCTCATCAGGAAAGCTGCTCCATGAAGCTGAGGTTATAGTGAATGTTACTTAACCTAATAACTGGTCTGACAAGTTTTTTAATGTCTTTTAATATTTTCTCTCCTGTTGTGTTTTCATTCACAGCACGCTAGTAGCAGCTGAGTAGCAGCAGCCATAGAGGTAGGAGTGAAACCTGTATTTTCCTTCTCTGCAGTATACAAACATATTTAAACTCCAGAGGAAACTGTGAAACAGTCTAGCTTACACTGCTCAACCTGCAAAAAAAATCCTTTCCCCATACTTTTAGCTGTAAGACATTTGAAAATCTATTTATGGCACAAAACCTGAGGTTATGCATGCTGGGAGAAGAAATCCTCTATTTATCTGCAGTGGGTTCAAGGTCCGAGCTGCTCTACAAACACCTATCAGCCTTGACCTGCAGAAACCAATCATGGGCCTGTTGTGTTGTTTGTGTGGTACAAACCCAGTGCCTCTTCCCTGTACCAAGTAAACTGAGATGACTCAACTGACTTCATTTGGTAATTCTTTCAGCAATCTGATTAAAATGATTAATGGTCATTCTGGCCAATGCTGGATTTAATTCAAGGTCACTGAAAAAAAAAATATATATAAAAGGTCACTTTGCTGACCAACCTCTATTTAATAATCTATGGATTTTTGGTTTTAAAGGAATTAATCTGATAGTGCTTCCATACACAGTACATTAATTATTTACACATTTGATACACAATGACTTCATACAAAGATTAAGATTGAGTCCTAAATTGCTGACATGGGACACAGAGATTGAGTCCTATGATGAGCCTCATCTAGATTGACACAGCTGAATACAAATTTTAAAATGTGCCTTTAAATGTGCACTGAGCCTGCTACTATATACAGCCAGACCAACTTACACCAAATGTTGCATGTACTGGGTAAACTGAAGTCCAAAAACAAATCTTGCCTTGAGAAAACACTTAGCTTTTGTCACATATTTATTGGAGTATCTGTTTTCAGGAAGGTTTAGCCCACCATCCTTCATTTTGAGATTTGAAGTGACAGATATTTGAAACAAATACTGATACAGCAATTTTATTCAGTCTCTGGAAGTTTGAAAGAAAGAGTCTCAGCCTTAAGGCACTGAATTTCAGTCAGAAGTAATTTCTAATGTTGCTTCTTCCTATTACTTGTAAATTCAATATAATTAGAGGCATGTTCAGTTCATTACCAATTTGAGCTATTGTCCAGGTTTTTTTTCAGTTTGTTTTTCAAAGCACTTTATTAAAAACTTGTTTTGCTGTCATATGTTTTAAAGGGAAATTATATCTCACAACTAATCATTTATTAAGATAATGCAACCACACAATGCAGAAAACAACAATATAACCTCACTAGAAACAGATGGAGAGTGAGAAATAACCTTTGCTTGGTTGCACATTAATATTTTGAACTTATATTTGAAATATGTATTAGGTGCATGTTCATCCCAGGAGTGATAAATACAACATTAGGTTGAAAAACAATTATTTTCCTTGCTTTTGGGCATGCAGTACCTTATTACCTAGACTCACTATTGTTTCAAATAATGCCTTCTAAATTTTCACATGCTTTGCACTTCTCATAAAAGCCTATAATGAGAGACAGGAAACCTGAGCAAAATGTGAAAGTCATTTCACTGTGTTCCTGTTATTTTGTTCTTTTCTTTCTGCTGCCTCACTAGGCCAATTCTCAGAAATGACACAGCAGAGACCAGAGGTTCCCATTTTTAGCGTTGGATGGAGGGTAAGAACAAACATCCTTCAAAATTGCAGTGCCTGTCCAATACAGCATCCTCTGATGTTGAGGGGAGGTTCTAGATGGATTAGGGAGAAAAGAAGTTCATGTATTTTTCCTGGGATCCCACAATGCCCACATTAGGAACCAAGCTTGGAATCTGTGTCTCCTGTGTCACAGGGCCTGGGGCTGTATGAGGTTAGGTGCTGGGACACTACTGACAGGACTGTGCTGATAGTTTGGCACAGCCATGCCCCAGTGGCATTTGCCTTGCTGAAAAGAAATGAGTAGGGATTGTCAATAAATCCCCAAAAGTAATGTTAAAAACAGCCTGATTCATGTTTACAACTCTGAAGGGGTGATTTTGAGACACAGAGAGTTCTGCAAAGAGTCTGAGCACATAAGGGCAAAAGTATCCCCAAACGCAAGGGGTGGACCTCGGTGCAAGTTTTCCATGGAAGAAGTGCTGTTCCTACCAAGTCTTGTTGGATTTGTGCCAGCATCATGACAGCTTCTAACTGGAAACCCAAGGAGAGGAAAACCTCTCTGAGCTGCTCTGTGGTATAGCTACACACTCCTAATGGCACAGCAGCAGGTAAGAAAACCCATCCTTAGAGCACTCTTGCAGACCCTAAGGTTTCCCAGCACATCTCTCAGCAGTGAGAGCCTAGCAATGGCTCAATCCTGCTCACTGTCTGGGGGATTTGTGTGCTATAAGTGCAGGTCAACAAGAGAAAAAAAATGAGTCTTCCAGTAAGCAACAATAAAGGGAAAGTCTCTGAAGTGTAGTCTCAGAAAGACAGTCTCCTAGGCAGTCTTTAACAGTATTAAATGACTATATAGTTATTATTTATTCATTTCACTCTTCCTACAGGCAGCATCCCTCAAAGATAAGTATTCACCTATCTATATGTGCACGAAAGCTTTTTGTCTATGTTTTTCATAGGCTTTGTCCTTTGCTTATTTTCTTTACCATTCTATTTTTTCCAGATGAACCCAGGCTGGTGCTCTGGAGAGCTAGATAAGAATGGCAAATTTTGATAACAAAGGGATGAAAACACAAAGCCTGAAGAGATGTGAACACAAGGACGCTGATCTCAACCTGCTCTGATTGTACATTTCGGACAAACAGTAGCATACAGAGGACTTGTACTGAAGCTTTGGGATTTTCAGATGCCCTTAGTTGCCCAAAACTCACTGACTTTTGACTACAGTTTTTGCTGTTTAGTATTTTATAGGTGTGTAAATATCCAGCAGATATATACATGACTTTCAGTCCAAAATAGGGATCTCAAGCAAGCTCTTAGTGGTTCCTGCCTCTGTTGTGCTTGTTGGGGTGGGGAGCCAGTGCTTGCCATACCTAGTGATTCATAAATCCAAGTTGTTTCCAAATTATTAACCAGATATTTCACTTGGCCTCTCCAAATTTTTAAAAAGCCTTCCTGCAATGGTGAAACACAGTGACCCAGAGGTGGGAATCTTGAGTTCTTGTTGCCCTCAGCATGTCTCTCCCATCCAGGGAGAACAGCAATCTGCCAATCAAGCAATCCAGCACTTCGCTCAGGCTCAGGCTTGTCCCTGAGAGGACTAAAAGGGTTGACAGGACAGTGCTAAAGGCATTTCTGCAAGAGTAGTTACTACTTGAGTCTTTTGGAAACCACAGCACACAGATAAATCAATCACAGACTAACCACAGCTGGCAGTAGATACATTCACACCTCATGAATGCAAGTGAATTGTCTTCTTGTTTTGTAATTCAGTTGTTTAGTCCCAAGATCAGTTTGCCAGTTTGAATCAGAGCAGATTTCTGTAACTCAGCGCTCTATGTCTCAGCTTGAGTGAAACAAATGCTCCAGTCTTCTTTGAACTTCTGAGTATTTTGACCTTCAGAACTTGTACCATGAATTTTTCAATTAACTAGCTCATAATTAAATCAACTGATTAAATAAAGTTTTAGTTGATAAAGTACCGCTATGCATTCAGATGGCACAGGAGTTTTAATGATATGTAGATTGTCCCTAAGAACAGCTCAGAAAGAGAATCCATCCTCCTACACAGCTTCATGGGTCCCTCCTGACCACGCAGCCCCCTCACTGCCCAGGCAGCCCACAAAAATGAAGCACAGTAGCCCTGGAGACAAGGATTCAAGGCACTTTGTCCCTTGACCCCGCAGTCCTGCTGGCCACACTGTTTCTGATACAAGCTGGGATGTCACTGGCCTTCTTGGCACTTGGGCACGTGTTCAGCTGCTGTCAACCATCAGGCCCCTCTGCAGCCTGTAAATGCACAGGGTAGTTGTGACCCAGGCGCAGAGCCCAGCACTTAGATGCTCTCTGCTGTTTTTTTATTTGCCTTTTGAGCAAGAGATGCTGGTTTCTGCATAAGCTTGCCTAAAATATTACAGATCAGCTTGCCTAAAATATTACAGATCCCATGAACTGCCCTCTTTAATGGCAGCAACCTCCAGAGTTCTCAGTCTTGGACCATCACCGGACACAGACAGCAGATGGGAGGAGTGGGAGTGGGAGGAGTAGGGTGGGAGTTTTCCCTGTAATTTTTTTTTCTTTTGCAGGTATTATTTTGCAGGTAATTTTTGCAGGTATATCAAGACCAGTCCACCCTGGTCCTTGCTTGTGCAAAAAGAGCTTTCCATTGCATGTGAACTTCAGCTAGCTTGGAATCACTACCAGACTGCCCCAGGAAAAGCTGCTTGACTTAGAGGTGTCATTTGATGTTTCCTATCCAGTAAAGGTCAGCACCATGACAAAACACAACAGAAAACATATTCTTGAACAATAGAAACAAAGTACTCAGTATTTTTCTAAAAGCTCTTTAGGCCAGTTCCTCAGCACAAATCTTTCTTTCAAATGTAGGACTCGGTACAATATGCCATAAGAAACCATACCTACTGCTCAGAGTCTAAATTTAGATTCTCCTCAGAAGTGAAACTACACCAGAGAAAAAAGCATTTAACAATGGTCTTTATTTCATTTGACATATCCCTCTTCAAATACTTCCCTTGCAAAATCCTTTTGTGCTCTTTTAAGTAGGACAATTTCTTTTCTTCGTGTAATTCAAGCGTGGCATAAAGTGAGAACTACCCATTTAGAAATACACTCGTGCACAAGTAGAAAGATAAGAGAAAACAAGTCTCAAACAACCAAACTGCTTATTGTTGCAAGTGGAGAGAAAGAGGGAAGAGGGAAAAAGAGGGAGGAAAGTAAAAATACTGGAAAGAAAAAACAAGGGGAAAGGAAAAAGTTGCACAACATTTTGCTGATTCTTCTTAAGATGCATGTAGTATTTACCACATTGTCAATATTTTGACTGTCACTTCAAGTGATGATGTTTGGTTTTGGGGGGTTATTTTTGTAGATCTGTCCTCTAGCATGCATATCTTCTGTCAGCATTTCTTCTGTGTTTAGTTTCATTTTTGTAGAAACATACAAATGGGAGCAGGATTCACTGCTACTTCTACCAAAAAAATAGCCTCAAGTTTTGGACATGAGACCTCACTCTTCTACTATGCACTGTAGTGATTCTGGCAACAGAAAATATGCTCAGAGGAATCAAAACCCGGCTTCTTAGAATCAAGCAAATGTGCTTAATAACAGAAGGCAACCTAAACCCATAAAAGAATTCATACCCTGAAATGGCACTAAGCGGAATATTTTTTAAAACATTTTCAAGATGTATTACTAGATTTTTTAATTCCTCATCTGTGCCTATAACACATTTGTTTGATTGAGTGTCTAAAATAAACTTTTACTACTTTTTATTCCTGCTAGCACTAAAACAATTAACACAGCAAAGGGAAAGTGTATGAAACTCCTCACCAGCCCATCCACCAACACATCTCTGAAGTTCCCTCCCAGCTGAGTGATCCAGTTTTGCCCTTGGCTTCATAACTCCAGTTCTGTGGGTAAATGTCTCCTACTTGCTGAAGAGGGGATGCATTTTTGATCTGTGTTAGGAGAAAGAGACCACAGATCGATTTTCCAAAACTCTGGCAGGCTGGGATTGGGATATTGTGATGTGGGTGGATCTTAAGTGGGTGTTTAAACAAGTGATGAAAACAAGAGATGTCAGACACCACACAGGTCCTGAGCCAGGTACTCAAAAGACACAGCATTAGATGATAGTGCACTTGGAAAGTGAGACCATGGAATCAAAAAATAAAGAAAAGATCAGTTAATAGAGAAGCAAAGAGACACAGGATTGCTCTGCTGGAAAAAGGGAGGAGTACGAATAGAAAAATTATGAGAGCAGCCTCCAAAGACCGGAGAAAGAGGAAGTCCTAAAACAAAGAACACAGGTGATCCATAGGATAATGTACCCAAAAAAATGGATAAGCTGCAGGACTGCATGGGCATTTTTACTCACTTAAGAAGAGAAAGGTCTTTGTGACCCATGAGTTGCATTAAGAGCAATGCATTTGGAAGACCATGGTCAAAATCAGATTTAGACTGGCTAAGAGAATGGCCACTGGCAGCAGGCACAAGGGTGTGCAGTAGGGCTGGACAAGATCCTGATTAGAAAGAAGGACAACTGACCAGCTGTCCTTCCCGGCACTGCCACAGTCACATTAGAGGTGATGAGGGATGGATTCCAGGTGAAAACTGAGAAATTAATGAAGTTACAGGAGTCCTTCAGTAGGCAAAGAGCAAAGGCAGGAGTCAAGAGGTAGGATAAGCTTGTGGGCCAGTACTATGAACAAGGTTCTGGGACGTGTGAGCCCTCAAAAAGGGGTTCACATTGCGAGGATTACTCTCAGGAAAAACTCCCTGTGGAGAACTCTTAGGATTGCAGTTGCATGACTGATGAAAGCTTTAAACATGAAACAAAAGGGAGAGAGGGTTGGGATATTCAGTCTCCATGCCTGATTCTAATGCAAGGCAAAAAAGGAAAATCAAATAAATGAGATTATTGTAATGGGTAATAGGACACGGAAGGGGAGAGGAATAGGCAGCAAGAGAATACGGGAATAATATTGAAGAGAAGAATAAATGTTTGTGTGATACATTTAATGAAATTTGCTATTTAAAACTGGATTAAAACAGAAAAAATCAAGAGAAATGCTGCGCATTAAGACCAGATACATATAGGAATGAGAATCTCTGGTGCAGAACAAAAGAAAAGGATATTACAAGAACAATAGAAACACATTGGAATAGTAATTTTGCCTCAAACACGGGCATTGAACGATATGCATTATTTAAAAAAGAAGAAAAGGTAAAAGGCACTGAGGTAGCAATGCTCATTAACTGATGAAGTAGACTGAAAAGAAATAAGAATTGATTGCTTCAGTAAAACCCAGAAACAGGCTGAGTCAAAAATCACTTTTGGAAAGCCTGAAAACGACAATCTATGGGAATTAAAATCATGTCTGCCACTCCCTTTAATGGCTGGATTTTTTTATGGCTGGAGATCAGCATCTTGCACCCATTAACTAAGGAAACACATCATTAGAAGAATTTCAAATTCACCCTGCAGAAAGCAATGCTTCCAAATACAGTAGAACAAACTATCCCTGCATGAAAGGGACACATTTCTACAGCAAGTAGTCCCTGACTCTAGAGCAACATCATATCAGCTACAGTTCTGATAAGCACCAAAACACTTCAAGCTAGCTGCTTGTAGCATAGAAGTTTGGTCTAAATGGCCATGAGTTGATTCAATCTTAAATAAGCAGAAGGACAAAAAACAGGCCTAGACCCATGATCTATGATTTTGAACATAAAATGTCCATCAAGATGGAAGGTAAAATCTTAAGACCTCTAGAATCTGAAAGTAGCAAGGATTTGACCTCAAAGGTACAAAAGATTCCAATGAATTTGCAACCCTATCCCACCCTTGCTATATACAGCAAGGGGGAAAAATCATTGTGGAGAAGGACAAGTACTGCCTCACAAAAAGGGATGAGAAAAAGAAAGATGATCAGCAAAGAAAAACTTATTTAATGTCAGAAGTGCAAGGCAGAAGTACAGATGTGTAAGACTCTCTGTGGGACATCCTGCCAAAAAAACACACAGTACATATGCATCAAAATAAATGAATGTGTGGACAAACAAATACAAACATTGCTGCTAGGGTGTTTTTCACTGGCCCTCTATTCCAGCAATCCCAGTGTAACTCAAATTTACCCAGATCTGCTCAGCAAAAAGCAGCAAATCCCCTTCCAAGACAGATTGCAGCTGGCTCATGCTGGAAAGATCTGTGCAGTCTATGAGCCTACCCTGTCCCATGTCACTGCAAAGGAGTTAAACACATCTGTTTTACTTTGCATGGCATAGCATGTGAGGAGGTGCTTAGTTCCACATCTCCAGTCTGGGCATTTACTTATCCAGATGTCAACAGCACCATGAACCATCTGACCATTCCAAGCTAATTTTGACTACAGGATCTGCATAAGCTTTTATATATTTTCCATAGTGGCTCTTAGATGCAGAGAGTAGATTTGGCAGAAGTGGGTGAGGAGCAAAACACAAGTAAAGAAAGGTGAAGAAATGTACATATTGATTACCTCAGTAAAGGCATGTAGTGATAGGACAAAGGGCAATGGCTTTAAGCTGAAAGAGGGTAGGTTTAGATTAGGCATTAGAAAGAAATTCTCTACTGTGAGGGTGGTAAGGCACTGGATTAGGTTGCCCAGAGCATCTGTGGATGTCTCATTCCTGGAAATGTTCAAGGCCAGGTTGGATGGGACTTTAAACAACCTAGTCTTAACAGGAGGTATCCCTTCCCACTGCAGGGAGGTTGAAACAAGATGATCTCTAATGTCCCTTCCAACTCAAACAATTCTATGATGCTTAGAAAAAGTAATAATTTGGAGCTGGCCTTTGCAGAACAAATATCATGCAAATAGGAAGAGACAGCACAAATTTCCCAGAACACAATCCCAGTACAGTTCTGTGAGTGCGGGCAGGAGAAATGACACACACTGAGAGTGACCATTAGCCCCTGTAGTCTTTTGGGGCAGGGATGGTGTTTATACTGTGTTTGTACAGTGTCTAAAGCAAGGAGGCATAGAGCTTTGACTCAGATTTCTGAATGTGACTGGAATAAGTACAGAATTTTTTTAGAGCACAGTTTTGAACTACTTTTCACACCAAGCACAACAATGTGTAAGAGCAGCTGCCTCTACCACTGTGGAATGCAGGGTGCACTCAGACTTCCTCCTGGAAATCCGTGGCCAAGTGCAAGAATCAAAATCATATGCCTGGCTGTAGCCAGGGCAAGCATCATCTAAGAACAGCTTCTGTCCCCATGGCATGCCTGGTCTGTCTGGGAAGGATCTGGGATGACCTGTAAAGCCTGAGTCAGTTTTCCATGCTAAATCCTCTGAGGGACTGGGGTTGGTGAAGGCACTAAAGAGCACCAGGCTCACCTAACGTGGTGGGCAGGAATTATTCAGGCAGTATCCCAGAACTGAAAGTAGCCCTGTGATCTCACTGAAAAGCAAATTATGTGGGCAGCAGTGATCTGCACTACTCATGCAATGCATGGCAATCCTTTGCAATCCTTTACTAGTCCTTTGATCTCTCCACTGCTATCTCCCAGTGTCACTGGGGTTTTCCCAGTCCATTTGCTCCTCCTACCACTGATACACCTGTGCTGGAAATGGCTGCCCATTGTGTCACTACAACATGCTATGGAATGTGACAAATATTCCAAGTAACATCTGCCTAGAGAACCCAGAATTACTTTTTTGGGGTTACAGAAACTTTTTAAAAACATTGGATGTCACACAGGGCATACACTTCCCCCAGTGTGAAAATAATGTGTGTGGCTCTGCTCCTTCAGGCAACTTCTTCGTGCATCAGGTAAATGATGAATTACCCTGTCAGTCAGAGCTCTTCCTTTCAGGGAGATAAAGAGCATGTGCCTGAATAGAAGTTACTTGGTTTTAGCTGCCACACAGCCTCATGGATGGATGTGACAGATTGCTTCTGTGGCACACAGTTCTGGGAGATGACCCTTAGATTTGGCGTGGGATTCTCTGAAGTGCTGCAATACAGTGACCAGAACTAAAGTTCAGGCTTCTGAACATCACCTGATCTAACCAGATGGCTTTTAACCTTCTTGTCATCATGATATGACAGCCATGAGCATAGTGAGCCTGGTGCAACCAGGTTGGTCCATTGCCAACAAGTCTGAAATGCATTTACAGCATGATGGTGCCTATGCCAAAGAGTTTGGAGCATAAAGAAAAGCTGCAAAAGTCCTACTTTATTTTTTACTGTACTGTCTAATAGATGCTCTGTCAAGTTATACATTTCTTGCTGTGACAAATTATTCCTCTTCTCCTGACAGGACCTCCAGCTGAGTCCGCTGTGCTCAATTAGGAGAAAATGCATATTTTAATCCACCCCATGGTGTAGTAACATTTCACTCTGTGGCCTTGGCAAAGGCATCGCTTAACTATTTCTGCAGCGGTTTCACACGCAGCACATTATTATAATGTCAGCAGCATTTCCGTCTGTTCTGCTTTCCCTGGCAGTACTCCCCGAGGCATTGAGATGTGGACAATTAAAGACCACTTTATCATTGTGGAACCAACGATTTCCTTACCCTGATACAGTCCATCTCTACACATCAGCTGCTCCTACTGTCACAGCCAGCTTTGCTGGTCCAGGCCACCGCGGTCTCTTGGTAGGCTGTTGTGACCACCCTCCACTGACAGACTGGGAAAAGGTGATCCTATACCCTTTCCAAAACAATGCATCAGGTCTGTGTCCTCCTTGGTAGTCATCACCAGCTCCATATCTCCCCCAATCTCCAGCGATGAATGGAGATCCCCGCATAAACCCCTTAATCATAGAGTGCCTATATTATATGGAAAAATGCCCCCTCTTTCCAATAAATTATCAGGACTTCTGTGAAATGTCTTCTAATTTTGTAGTTGCACTTGAAAACTACCCAGGCATGACTCAGAAGTCATGGAGAGTTGATGAGATGGGAATCCACATGACATTACTTTTATGGTGCAATATGGCTCTCTTCACTGTTTGCAGGGAAAACAAACAATTAAGGGTTATTTGTGGGGAAAAAACAGTCCAGGGAGAGGAATAAGCTGCACAGGGAAAAAAAAAAAAGAAAAAAAAAAAGAGGAAAGAAAAAAGTGGTACAGTCTTTACAAGAAACCAGCATCTCTGTGGAACTGTTCTGTCATGCTGGTAGATTCAGGATGAGGCCTGCCCAGATGGATGGCACTGCTCTGTTTTGAATGCTTCCTGGCTAGTTTTGGCCCATTGAGTCTCAGAAACACTTCTAGAGAAGTCTTTAATTTCAAATTCTGATTTTTAGCCTTCTAATGTTTTTTAGAGGATCTTCTCACTTGCTGTTTTCTTACCTGCAACCAGAGGTTTCATCATTAAAAAATCCTGTTTGCCCAGAACAAACTCAGAGTCCCTGATGTATTCAGTAGCCTGAAAATCCCATTAATTATTTGAAACCTCGGTTAGCTGAATTAATTCAATGTCTTTGACTCAACTTGGATAACAAAGGTTTGACTGCATTTCTCTTTCTTTTATGTGAAGTGTGCTCTCTGGTACTACTTACCCTATTAAAAATATATCTTGCCTTTTAATCAGCACAAGCAAAACAAAGATAAGCCTGCTGAAAAGGGCTTTGAAAAGCAGTTAAAGTAGCAGAGGAATTATGTGCAAGTCTGTAGAGTATATTTATGGTTATAAAACATCATATAAAAATTTAATTGGTACCTATGAAAGACACCAGCAGCTGTGTTGAGAGGGTTCTCCACAGAACAGCTCAGCAAGGCAGCAGTAGAACACATGTTAATATTTTATACTTCTCAATATACTGGAAGCCTGTCCTGGAGCGCAACTGCTAAATGGCCAAACCTACTTGGTCCTTAACTTCTGTGATGTGGCCAGCCAAGGCTGACCAGGGAAAAAGACCAGTCTGATCAAACACCTCTGGTTAAAGTTTCAAATCTTTGTGTTAGCACAGGTAGCCAAAGGAAGGAAACCAAGGCAGCTTGAGACCAGGATTGCTGCACTAAAAGCCTCTCATATTCATCACAACACATCTGCAAGTCAGCAGGGCCGTCCCAGAGCTGTGGGTGAGTCACTCACCTCTGGTGGCTCTGGCACATGGTGGGCCATCTAGTCTGTTATAACTAGCTGGGTGATCCCACAACTCCTGAGGAAAACCTATTGGCAATTAGAGGCCTCTGGGGCGTGCCAGCTCCCTCATTAGCAGCAAGTCTGTGTAGCTACTTCAGATACAAAAACAGAGATATGTGCACAACACCCTGGACTTTCAGTAACAGCACCCAATTTCTGTGAGTGAGCACTGAGGTCTCACTTCTGGTGACCTGAGCTGCTCATGCAGCACCACTGCTCATTTTGACACTGTGCATCCTTGTCACCTTCTGTGGTGGGTGTGCTGCACAGACTCTGCTACTGGAGAGCCAGCTCAGCCATTAACTCCTTTGAGATAGTTGCTATTGCATTTTATTGTAGCTCTGTGCTGGATCTGAAACAGTGCCTTAGCAATGAAAATCTCCCCATGAGATATGGCAATATCTCATTAGCAAAATTACTTTTTTCCAAGAGTGGTTTTTGTGTAAACATAAACCCCTTCATTTACAAAGAGAGCATTTCAGGAAACGTCTCTTCTTCCTATTTTAATGTAATTTGCAAGAACAAGTATTTTTCCTTGTACCCATATGGAGAGGAGCAAGATCCTTCAGGAGTTGTCTGATGAGGTACATTTTTCCAACAACGGTAAGTGCATACACAAATGTAATCTTGGTGTGACTTTTGTTTAGTTGTACTCCTATTGCTTAGCTTCTTTATCTTACTCAGCTAGATTAATCCTAGCCCTGTTGTTGCAGGATCTGACTGTGTTGTCATATCATGGATCACACTGCAGAAAAGAACAAAGGAGAGATGTTTCATAGGACTTATTTGAAGCAGGTACAACCTGCCTGGCTGCCCAGTACAGCCAGCCCAGACCACGCTCAGTCAGAGGCATTGGTCATCCCTCCAGCAACTTCAGCTGTTCTTTACAGCCCAGCCCTTCTTTACACCCTATTGGGAGAAAATCAACACTTGATGAGATTTTGGTTTTTGGTTTTTCTCTCTCTTGTTGTTTTTGTGGGGTGTTTTTTGATTGGGTTTTTTTTGGGGGGGGGCATTGTGAGGGTTTTTTGTTTGTGTGGTTGGTTGGTTGGTTGGTTGGTTTTATTTGGTTTGTGGTTTAGGATTTTTTGCAATTAAGGAATCAGGAACAAAGAGAGAAGTTGAGGAATGGCTACCGGAAATTCAGTTAGGGAAAAAATGACATTATTGATGAAAAAAAACCTTCCAGACAAATAACTTTAGGGGTGAGAATTGAACAACCTTGAGTTGTTTTCACAAGCACAAAACAAGCAAGTTTGGGAGTTTGTCACCAGACCTTGAAAGAAGAATGCAAGAATGAGATTGATAGGACAGGATAAATGAGACAGGCAGCATTTACCCAAAATAGGATGGGGGAATTAACAGAGACTGTAGCTCCTGCACAATTCACAGAAATGGGGAGTAGGACAAAGACCAGCCGAAACAAATACTGGCTGTGCACCCCCTGTGCAACTGGTCAGGCCGGAGCACATGAGGAGACTGATGAACAACTGGGTGATTGGATGTGCTAGCCATCCTAGAGGCATAGGAATACTCCTCTCTACCAAAAGTGACCATACAGAGATCCCTGTAACTCTGTGAGGCTTAGGACATAGATGTTCACCTCTTTTTCCCAGGCTAGATTTTCTTGCCCTATTTTCCCCAAATTAAACTTGTATAAATTTATCTCAGATTCCCATCCCACTGGGAGTGGGAGAAGCATTCAAATGCGAAAGTGAGACTTATTTGTACTTCCTTGGTGATGGATTTCTCAGTCTAGAAGACAGAAGAATGAGTAAAAACTCATGTGAAAGCCTTGATCTGGCAAAAGAAATGTTTTCAGCTGCAGCTAGGAGCTGCCAGCCTGCAACCAACAAGCACTGAGGGACCACTGTGGCCATCCAGACATGGGAGAGAACAACTTCTGGACATGTCTCAGGGATAGAAGCACACTGACAGCCAGTCATTGTGTCAGCGTTTCTATCACAGTTTTGGGACACAGATGACAAAGCGAATCACATTAAAAACCTGAAGATAATGGAACAAGTTGCGAGGTCAAAAATGGCACATTAGTCCAGCCAGTGCCAGAGTTTAAGGTGAATCCTAATGCCAGCTCAGTGCCTTGTCAGAGCACGTTTTCTCAGACTCTCCTAGCCATCCCTGAATGCGACAGCAGCACATTTGCATGCCACGTCCACTGCAGTGAGCCTCACCTTCAGGAAAAGGGTACCAGCTAATTATGAGCGAGCTCTCTGATGATCAGTTCATTTACAATTCCTCCCAAGCATGGTTTGGGATCGTGTAATACGAGGCATAGTGCTGGCCACTCCAATAAGACAAATCAAGAGAGATGAGCAAATGAAGAGATGAGCATTTGTCCTTGAGGGAGGACGTTTAGCATACCTAGAAACACAACCATTTTTAAAATTAATTAATCCCCTTAAGGAATTGTGAGTGATGGATTAGAGACCTTAACTGGGGAAGCAGTCTGTGACATGGTGTGTGTTTGAAGAGGCACTGAAAAAGGATGTGAGTTTGCAGTCTCACGTGCTTAAGCAAAACCATCAGCCTCAGAGTGGAACATATTTATTGACTGGGGAAGGAGAGGCTCAGGGGGACCCTCGGAGCTACATGCAAGCAGAGCAGTATCTGTGGCACCTACTGCTGTCCAGCCAGCCAGCTGTGAGAGCAGCAGTGGGAAAAGAGGAGGGAGAAAGCTTAAAACATCACCAGGGAGGAATACAGCATGCAATGACATTTTAAAAACATATTCTTGGCTCTGAGAATGGTCTAGATAAGCAAGGTAGCAGACGATATGTAGATTTCTTATTTAAATGGAAAAGAACAGCAGGACATTGCTTCAGATGTGCTTCCTTACTAAATCTGCCTGCTAGTTTTTGAGTCTGAGTCATCTCTATCTTAGTATGCAACATATTCCACCAAGTAATGAGATTTCTTTGAATTTCCACTGTATTAGATTTCTCTGCACATCAAATATTTAATAAGAATTAGCATCCAGCCATCCTCCCTCCTCCCCTCCACAATAATATTAACTTCTACTGAGACACCAACATTTTGCTATTCACAGTGCTGCTGCTTTGAAGGGTAACTTAAAAAGTCCTGTATTTTTCCAAGGGATTTGCTCTGACCCTTTGCAAACACACAGTAATTAAGAAAAAGAATGACCAGCAGAAAAAGGTATGGCAAACTGAAGGTGTGCAAAGAGCCTTCTCATTAGTCTTTGTGTCAGTTACAGTATCTGAGGAACAATTTCATAGCAATAACATATTTATTTGATGTGGCACAGATATCTGGGCTCACTGTTACGGATGGCATTTGCTCTTAATGCTTAAAGTACCTCTTTAACAAAATGGTACTCCATAAAAATTTAGTGTGTTCCTGCTGTAATTAAAAAGCCCTAGTCATTTTTGCATTTATGATATAAACTATAATAGCTGTAAAATCTCACAATTAATTTGCGCCAACATTTCATACTTGAGAAATTCTCATTACAAATTTCATTACTTATTCACTTATCTGTAATTTGTCCTATATAACCTAAAGAATATTAACAAATTTAGAGTCACTTTTGCTCTATTAAAAGCTAAATAGAAAAGCCTTCCACCTAGCAAGCCAATTGTGATAACATTCTCAAGCCTGCTCCAAAATGGTGGTCAGGCTACACAAAAAGAGATATTCTTTATGAAGCACAAGCCATAAATGACAGGCTAAAGCCCTTTGTGATGAATCCCGAGCTGTTCCACTTCACCCTCATCAGTTTAAAAGCATTACAAAGTTTGAGTGTCTTTCAGTGTACCTGTGAAGATGACCCACAGCTAAGGGCAGGACTGGCAATAAAGCAGCAAGAAAATGATGTCTCCAGACAAGAGTGACTACACAGCATGCAAACGATGGGGATTTCTGTTCCCTCTTCAGTTTGCTGGTCATGATGATAACTTATACTCTGGATGTCTGCAGGACTTTGGGGGTTGTAAAATCTTGAGGAGCTCTGACACAAAGTCCCAGTTTCCCTACAAATAAATGATGGTGCAACGAGAACAAAAGGAAGGACCGGCAGGAGAGGGCTGCACACACGGGACAACAGGATGGGGAGAGAAACTTCTGCTGCTCTGTAGTTTCTCCCACCTGCTGAATTCATACAGTGCGGCAGCAAAACCGCCCAACTGCTCTTGAAATTTTGACCATACCTTCTTCATGGCTTTTTCTCCGCTGTCATCCCATGTGGGGCCAAAACTTCAACCCAACAGATGCCAGAACTTCGCTGAAAGCAACTGAAGTAAAGAAAATTATGTTCAAGACTGCTGACAATCCCTTCCTCCATCCACATTCAGTCCAGCTTTCCCCAATTTCAAAACAGCATTTCCAAACATGCCTTTCATGAACTGTCACCCTCTCTGTTTATTTTAACTCATTTTTACTCAAAAGAGGATGCTTTACTCCTTTCCTAGTTCTTGACTATTCACAGGACAGTACCACTCACCTCACTCACTGTACTAATGGGATATTCTTGCCAAGTCTTGTGCACGATGGTAAAATACAATGACAATAGAAGTCAGGAAGGAGCAGACAGGAAAAGTTGAAACTCAGATTGGTCACCTGGCAGAGAAGAAATAAAGATATTTTCTTCCTCAGGATGCAAACTCCACCAAAAAAAAAATAGCCCATTGAGCAATTTGCAATACAGTTACAGCAATGCAAGCTTCAGGCATGTCCCGAGTGCTTTCTGATATGCTAAGAAGGAATAATTTATGATCTCCTAAAGAATAGATAAGGTGAAACAACAGAAAATAAACTGGGATACCATCAACCTCATTTAATTAAGAACACTTAGAAAAGTACAAATACTAAGATTTAATACTAATGCGAGAAATTAACCTGGACCGACTTTGCAACTTGACTTTGCAAACATTATGGAATCCACTATAACCCCTTATGCAAATTAGAAAGATTATATAGAAAACGAGGCCTAAAAACAAGTAATTTCACCTCCCTACAACAGAACAAAGCCCAGACATACTGGATCAGGACAGTGTCACTCTGTTTCCAAAAAATAAATTTCACAATGAACAGAGACTCAAATATGAGTACACACGTGTGTACTGTATAAAGACATGCATATATCCTCTCCATCCCAACAATATATAACACTATATTGGCATTTTACTAGCTTATATACAACATTCATTTTATTTCAATCTGTAATTAACTTCCACAAAATTTAACTGTTAGACAGGAAATTACTAGTCTAGCATAAATAATCTTGCTTCTGAAAATGGCAGCTTTAACACAATCAACAACACAATCCATATATGAAAGAAAATGGCATACTTATTAGCTTTGTGTGCTCCATATTTCATAGAATACTGTGGTGTAAATTGAAATTTTATATGATTTAATAAACTTATATGATAGTCAAGTACCCACATAACTGTAACAAACAGTACTCCTCTCTTAATCAGGGCTCTCTCTGCATGCGAGGCTCTCTTTCATTATCAAAGGCTTAGCTTAGCTTATGACAAACCAGACAGTATTAAAGTATCTTCAGAAAAGTACATTAACAGCACCACAATCCTTCAAATATCCTCCCTTAATTCTGGAGGACAACTGTTGTAAAGGGGAATATAAGACCTACCTTTCTTCCACCATGAATCAACCCTGCAAGCAAGTCATTCAGCGTAATTTCCATTGGGCTGTATAGCAGAGCAGTGGCAACAACCAAATACACGCACTTACAGGCATGTCTGGGGATTTGCATCAAGATGACAGATACTAAAATGGAATAACAGAAAAATTTGGAAAGGAGAAGGGTTTATTTGGCCTCAAATCACTGGTTGGTTAGCTCAACAGATTATACAGAAAATTTAAAGTTTCTTTGGTGCATTAGAGGCAATATACGATGCCAGCTGTTATCTTTCAAAAACTTGCTGGCCCATCTAGACAAATGCTCCTCTGTAAAAAGAAGAATGATGCACGGGGCTTCTGGTTGGAACTGACTGTGTTCTCCTTAAAACCTGTGTAATGCATTGTGTGTACTGGGTACACACACACCACTCTGCAGCTGCCTTAAGAACAAAGACCATCAGTACTCTGACACAGCTATTTTTTATATGCTGGGTGCCATGACTTTACTCGCCAGGATTATGACGCCCTTGACATTCTTCCCTGTAGAATTAAAGAGTGCCTGGTAATTAGGGCCAATGTTTGGCCAGGTTATCTGCAAAAAAAGTATCAATGAAGGAATGATTCAGTCAGGCCACCACATTCCCTATAAGCCACCCTCAAGCATTTGCAAACAAGTCGAGTGAATGAAAGATGTTCCAGTTGCTTCCTTTTCTGCACAAAATGTCAGCAGAGCTATAAACAGGGGCTTTCAGAGGCAAAGGAATTGTCACTGGTTTTTGTTCTCTGCTTGTAAGTTTTAAACATGACCTTCCACCCTAGGCTTTTAATGTATTTTTTCACTCCAGAGTACAGACCATTGCCCCTAAATTCATGCCTGAAATACATTTTCTGTGTTTGCAATACTTTTAGAAATTATGTTTATGGAATATCCTTGGAAGAGAATGAACTCTTTATTCATAATACATAAGCTTTACATTTTTAATAACAGAATTAGACCTTCACTGATTTTATAACTATACTATTAGCCAACACACTCTGGTTTCAAATTAATTTGAAATAACTCACACAATGACTTTCTGCAGTCAGGACTGGAGAAGCATGGACTTTGAAGTAGGCAGAGTCTGTTAAATTAAGCAGTAATTGCAGCTCCTGCTAATGAAAGCACGGAACATTTTCCCTATTCCTTTGCACATAGCCCGGATTTCTTCTGCGACGGCAGAATGGATGAGCTGCTGATCACCTTTCTCTAAAATCTGATTTCAGAAGTGACACAAAGGTCTCTGAATAAACTGCCTTTCTCAGTATATTTTCCCTGCTTATTGTATCATGCAAATAGGTATCCTGCATAATGATAACGTAAATGAACACCAGCACAAATTCCATGCCGCCTTCTCATTAAAGAGCTATGATCAACATTTTCCAACCTTAGTAGGATCACGTCCCACTGTGCTAAGAGATGCACAAACACACGTGACTGGAGAGAGACCTCTGCAGATCTCTGTGACTCGCTGCTCCAAGGAAAGGAAATCTTCCCTTCAGGACATGTGAGAGAGCTTTTCTGAGGGAAGAATACAATGTTTGCCAATCTCTGACATAACTGGGACCTAGCTGTAGTGTTTAGGTGCTGCCCTAATGTCATTATTTATTAAACAAGCCATATGAATCCATAGTATATACACATGCTGGATTTCAAGACCAGTAAGAAACACACATGATTATGGAACAAAAAGTATCTTTGGGAAAATAGTATTGGGATAGTGTCTCCGTCACTGGATCCTAATAGTGTATGGAGGAATTAATTTCAAAAGACACAGCATCTGCAAATAAAATGATATATTATCTTGGAGTGGAAAAAACTCATCTTGTCCTTCCCTCCAAAGTCTTCTAATATCTTAAATTTTCACAGGGCTTAATACTGCAGTGCTAAACTCAAAAAATCCCAGCTACTTTTGTAAGTGCTACTTGTGTAAGTGCTAATGTGTAAGTGCTACTGCAAACCCGTAGTGATACACCCAAAATCCAGCAACATTATCCCCATACATCAGGGGAGGGAGTAGCTGGAGCTGTTTGCTTTATCTGCATACTTCAGAATCATCTGCTTTCTTTCCTGCAAATATTTCTGTGGCTGAGTCAAATAGACTGACACATGCTAAGAAAGGCAGCTGGCGCTGGGCAGTTTCTACCCAAGGAGGAGAAAATGTTCTTTACTTTTGAGGGCTGACAGGTCCTCATATGATAAACCTGTCAAAAATGTTACCTAACATTGTTGTCTGCATCGCAATCTGTCTCCCAGTAACTCTGGGTCTGAGTAGCAGTAATAGAATTAATTATACTTCATTTTGCTGTCTTTAACAGTATTGACCAAATTTAAGAACAAATGAGAAGCGCTTATCAAGCTTGAAGAAAATAATCCATCAGTGGCACAATTTAAATTCTCTGCAGTTCTCTTATTAATCAAAGTAACACTTACTATCCTATCTTCACTTCCCATTAACAGTCATTAAGCACTGTTGCTGATTGAAGCAATTTCTTTAGGGATCTCAACCTCATTTTTAAGAGAACCTTCTACAGTGGAAAACAATATCATACAGGAACAGTGACTTCAAGAGAGGAAGAAGGTTCTTCAATCATGTTCTGACCTTGACGTTTCCCTGCAGCAGAAGTTCACTAAGTACACAACTAACATGCTCTAAACTTCTGACTTCTTTCTTCCAGCAGCACCAGTGTCCCTGTATTAATCAGGGAGGAAAACAACACTTCAAAAGGAGGTTATAGCAAGCAGGTTAACTGTCTTTAATTGTTGTACTGACCTGCGTTGGTGGTTATTATTTACAGACCCTTTTCATACACATGGAACCAATAAACAAACAACAACAAGAAACCAAAACCTACCAAACAAAATAACCAAAAAATAAAAATAAAACAAGACAGCTTATTCTGTCGTCTTACTGTCAACCCTCAGAGAAATCCAAGCTTTAATAAATCTCAAAGGTAATATATGGTACAGGAAAGATTTCTGATCTTGACTTTTTCTCCCTATTATAAACAATGTCACAGATTGATAGCTTTTGTTGGAATAAATGCAGTTCTTCTCAGAGGAAACCTAGTACCTGGATGTAACACAAAGGGGCAGGGGAAAGCCTGGGCTATAAGCACTGAGCTGCAGCAGCACAAATCAATATGTGTTCAGGGCTGGAGGTGCATTGTCTGAGCTCTACACTGTCCATCCTGGGCTTGTAGGTGGGAAATGATCACACGGGGTAGCAAAAAGATTTTTAAAAGCATTTCATGATTCCCAGGGGCTCCCTATGACTCTCTGCACCCTCAAGGAGTTGGTTCTGTAGAGGGTGTTTTTATGGGTGCCTTGCAAGGTCCTCAAGTTTACTGATTTTACAAATCTTCATCTTGTACTATTGTTCCCCAAAGATGAAGCACTTCCCAGTGTATTTCAGTTTCACTGCTTTAAACAGTTCTAGGGAAAATTGTACCTTTCCTAAACAGCACTGTGAGGCTGGAGAAATCAGGGCTAACCCTTACTTAAGCAGCAGCAAAAATGCCAACCTGGTGTCATAACCAGGTTTATCTGCAAGGCAGATCACATCACAATTCAATTCAGAAAATATGTATTTCAAAGTCTGAAAAATGCACCTCACCATTTCCACATTTCTCTCAGAGAAGGGTTTTCATTGGCTGGGCATTTTGTTACCCATCTGGCTCTTGCCCTTTAAACACAAATTTTTCTGACTGGTATAGGACTGTGGCCAAACCAAACCTAGTATCAGCCTTGTTAGACTCAAACCTCTAACAATCAAGAGCTCATAAGATTGATCATCAATGTTCACACTGTGAACTGTTTCCAAAGTTTCCCACCCATCATACTGAGTAACTGAGTTCACTTTATCCTTCCAGGGAAGAAAAATCCATCAGTGGTACTAAATATAGAGTCATCGCTTCTGCTTAAGAACCACTTGACCTGAAAATTAGTGACTGCCAGGGAATATTTTAGGGAATAATCACCAGACATCTGCATGGATCTCATTCTGTCAATGTCTCACTTGTCAAAAAACATGTTACTGGCCTGAGAGCCATTTGGTCTATCCTAGTGCATCTATTTCATCCCCACTGCCACAGTCCTTACACTTGGGGAAAGAAAGAAAGAAAGAAGATAAAAGTTTGGCTGTGTGTTCTGCCTACTTTCCACATCCACTTGTGTTTACACGGTATGAAAATACAATATGACCTTGGAATTTGGTTGCCAAACTGCATACTGATTTCATTCCACATATAAACAGCAGGTTGAGTATCAGGTTAGCAAAATTCAGTCTAAAATAAAGAGAAGAACGAAAGACTACTTAACTTCTATGCAGCTAATGACACAATTCCAGATCCCACTATATGAAATGTTAGACTAGATTTTGGATCAATGTAGTACCTACTTCCATTAAGCACTTTAAAAGGAAAACATCTTACCAAGTGTCCCATTAGGCTGACAAATTTACAACACTATGAACAGAAAAACGGCATACAGCATTGTGTTCAGGGAGCACAAGTGGATTTCAGCTCTGTAGTATTTCTTCATCTATATGAAGAAGGTTGGATAGCCTATCACATACTTACTTTCTCACTATTTATCAGGTCCAGACTCGTGTATTAAAGTAAATTAACAATCAATTGTGGAGTGAATTATGGCAACTGTAGTGGGACTGAGTAGATGCACATGGGAGCATAGTACATTTAAGCTTCCATCTCTGCATATGCCACTTGCCATTAATGCTAAAGACGATTCGGGGGGAAATCTTTTGCCATTTACTCTCATACAGAGGACATCTCCCTGGCAAAACCCATGCTGTAGGGTGGGAACATTCAGCTCTATCCTTCAGTGGATCCATGTGGAGGCATAAAGCTATGCTGGTAGAAAACCTAAGATCTCTCTCTATGTACATAGGATCGACAGAGTAAAATAATTTTAAAAAAAGGAAGTATAGGAATAAAAAGCACTGTAAGAAGGCAGGAAACCTCTGTGCATAAAATCTTACCTTCTCTTTCTCCTTCTTGAGTTTAGCCCTGGTTTTAAGTCCTGTAAACCAGACAGAGTACAAAGCCACTAATTGGAGCATAGCTATTGAAATAATTTATGCCATAGCATCCATAGCTTTCTGTCATCTTTCTAGGGCACTTGGGCTGCAGTAGCTATGTATTCTAATAAGTTAACTCATTGCATTATATATATAGCCTGTTAGTCAAACAAATTGTTGGATACAATCTGTTCCCAGTCAAGCCAGGGAAGGCTGTTTGTACAACTACAACGATATTTTGCAAAAAGTAAGCACATTTAATACCATAGTCATAGAGCTTTAGATATGTTTGTCTTATTAAAATGGACAGATATATGATAGGACTAGGGGAAAAATTTAATTTTTAATCTTATGCTTTTAATTTTTAATGTGAGCACCGTATTATGATAAGCGCTTCCAGCACATCTTACATAATAGAAAAATAAAATATCTCTGCACAGAACCCAGAGTCATATAATGTTGAAGGTCACTTGCCGTACAACTTCACAAAGAATCCATTGGTATGACGCGAGAGCGAGGCAAATAGATGTAATTAAAATATGCTAAAACCAATAATAAAAAACACTGGCTTTTGTTTACTCTGGAAGGGAGCAGGAACCATATTACCTCTGCAAACTATTTTCACTTAGCACGATTCAGGCGGAATTATTGCCGTGACCTTTTAAAAACGTACAAGTGTGGAATCGATAGCCTTCGGGAGAGGCACCGCTGCGGAGGCAGAGCTGGCCGTGCTGTGGTGCCGTGAATTTCTGCATCAGGAGGCAGCTGAAACCTAATTATCCTCAATCACACTGAGGTGAGCCAGGGCGGTGACGAGCCCTTTGCAGGTAGTGGAGGTGGGCGCGTGCCCGCGGGGACGCCACTGTGTGCACGAGCGCGTACCCGCTGCTGGTCCAACACCCACCAGGGGAGACTTAGGGATGAGTTATAGGCAGTGTCACTCTCTTACAATAACAAACACTGGTCAGAAACAGCAACCTGCAAATTATGTACGGGGAGCTGGCAGGCTGCCACCATCCCACACACCTTGCAGCCACAAACCACACCAGATCACTGAGGTCATCACAATTCCTTGGTCTCCAGCCATCCAGTATTAAAAATAACAGTTGGCTTATCGGCAACATTGCCGAAGCCCAAGGACAGCATAAGAAACCCCATTTTATATTTCTTCCTCTTCCTCTACCAAAGCACTAGTCCTTACAGTTCATCCTCAAAGGTCATGAATTGAGGTGGGGAGTGTCACACAAACCTCCTACCACAGCAGGTGTTTGCAGCAGTGCCACTTCTGGAGCCATCAAGGGAATTTTGGAATATTCAGCAGAAGTCAGAGCAATTTTTTTGTACAATTAATCTCTTTTTCTGAGTCAGTGACTGATTTTTGCAGAAATGCCTGTTGCCTTTGAACCTTCACCTGCAAGGGGCAAGTCAAAAATTCAGGCTTGCTCTCCAAGGTGCCAGCCAGTCTGGCTCATCAAAGCACTGGATTGCCTGTGCCACCAGCGAGTGAGTCACTCAGGTGTCCCCTGTTTAGTGACAGCACCTTGAGCAGCCACCACGCCAATCCTGTGCTGCCTCTCCTATGTGTCAAGAATTGATCCCAGTAAGCAAAAGAAGCACAAATACTCCTAATGCCACCCTGGGTTTGTGGCTCAGTCTCCAAAACCTCTTAGCAAGATCTTAGCTGCTGCTTGGTGCTAATGGAGGGAGCACTGCAAGATTTAGGGAACTTATGTACAGAAGTACACCCAAGACCTGTGTGCCAGCAAGGCAGGAATACCATTGTATCACTTCACACTCATAAAGAGTGGAGGTCAACAAAACAAGTTACTTTCTCTTTATTGCTCTTAAACCAGTTTTAGCTCTTTTTCCATATGGGAAATTATTTGCTGTGTTAATGTCCACTGAATGTCCATGATGACAGGACCTACCACACAACCACCACACCGAGCATCCTTTAGTGCTCTGCTTCACAGCGTGCTCCCATCTTCCACAAAGGCTGGATAGGGATCATTGTTGACCATGGTTTAATGTCTCCTAAATAATAATAAATTTAGTAATGGTTATAAACAAAAAAACCCCACTATTTTATACTGTTCCAAGTAATGTATTTCTCAATATATAACAAAAAAATAAATTTAGCTTCTGTGAACTTAATTTGCAGATAACTCCGGTCATTCAAAGATAGGATTTTTACATTAAACTTGGAATCCGCATGACTGTTTAACATCATTAAGGGAATATTATATTGACTGCAAGTAACTGGTTTCCATGTGGTTATATCAATCTATTTCTGTAAGACTGTACACTAGTTGTTCCCCTAGAGTACTCCTTGTAATGCTGAGAAAGTGTCAGAAATAATGACTGTCTACCTATATCTGCAATAAAACGTAGAGCATGGATATTATAGTTGTAAGTATCAAAGATTTATTTCATGACTGCAGGTAATGATGAATCTTTTAGCACAACTAATGTCTAGAGGAAACCTCTCTTCTTCTCTGAGCTGTCACATGGAGACTATTTATAGGGCCCTTAGTGCTGTGGGGCTTTAGCATAAAGAGGCAATGTGTCTGAGGTGCCACCGGATGGAAATGTTAGCAAGGGCTCCCTCTCATTGAAGATCTTTTAGTAGATAGCATTAGATTCCCTCTTTGTGTGTTTACGTCCCCCCAAAGACAGGGGACAGATGTTTAACATCAGACCATTAATCCCTTAGCCCAGGTTCCTGTGACAGCGAAAACCCAACAGAATGAGCCCTTTGCCTTTGCTCAGTGTAAATGCTGCAATTTACTGCTGATTTACAGAGTAGGGTCAGGCCATTAGAAACTTGGCAATCTTCTGTACAGCTGGAAAACAATATGCATGATAAGCTAAAATTCAATACCTTCTTGCACTAATTAAATGGGTTCCCACCAGGATGAAAACACAAATTACAAACAGGGCTTTTCTGCATCCCTATGCATTTTTCCCTGCAGATGTGACCACGCTTTATTTTGGTCCCTTTCTCCTGACCACAGTGAAAGATTTACTTCTCATCCGCAGCATTGCTTCCATTGTCTATTTTTCCCTTTCCCTGTTCCTGTAATCTCGGTTTTAAACTGGCAGGTTTACTCTTGCTCGCTGGTCAGGGCAGGCAGGTGGATGATGAAACCAGCACGGAATGCTACAAAAATCCCATCCTAATTTCATTACACAGATGGGCTTTTAGACGACAGATGCATCTTTTAAACTAGAAGCTCACCAAACATTGTCATTCCAGAAAACAAAACAACGGCAATACAACAGCATCCTTCATTGCTAGACCAGGATAATTAACCTTACTGCAGGACAGTGCCATGAATCTCTGTCACGAACTGTCATCTGGTGACATCGTGAGCATAAGTAAATATTTAAGCAAACTTGTTCTGAAGCATGGAAATAATAAAGTGACAGATCTTGTAGAGAGACTATTTTAAGGGAAAAAAAAAAAACAACCCAAAACAGAAGAGCCATTTCATACTTCTGAAATATGCCTGAAATAATTGGGATTCACGCATCTGAAATATAAACTCTGTCATTCATCAAGCCAAATAATAGTCTTTATATACTTATAAACCCCCGAATAAAAATCCAAACGGAGCATGTGTGTTCAGGTGGGACCCTGGAGCTTTCCCAACAACATTTTGCTGAATAGTGAATAATATTCAGCTCAACTATGGTTTGCTTCCAGACTTATTTCACTGAGAAGCAACGGCAAGATTCTGAACAGCTGGAGGTTTAAGTAGAAAACAGAAATAGCTACAGGCTTTAACTCAGATCCAAATGGTATGAATAATAACAATAAAAAAAATACCTGGTAACTATAAATCTCATCAACCAATGCAAAAGAACATTCTAAATCTATTAATATTTCCAGAGACATTATCTCTCTGCCACCCCACTGCTTTGTGACTTGTTGTATCAGCGATATTATTTGCCTTAAAGCATGAGCTAAGTGTTTTTCTTCCCCTGTGAGGAGAATCGTCCACAACCTTCACAAGCTACAGCCCACTGCTCCCCTGCAGGAGGACTGGAGCATCATTAACAATGAGAGACACTTCAGGCACAAGTTGAGGCTCCAGCGTCTCCAAACCTTTCTGTCTCCCATCAAAATTCATATCCTGTCACTGTTCTAGGAGCAGAAAGGCTTCTCATTACAGCATCATTCCCCTCTTGCAAGAAACACTGATTGCTGCACTGGTGGCTTTGGAAGGCAAAGATGTAATTTAGCAAAATAATGTACCATGCTGATTAATTTAATGTAGCCCATGACTAATTATGGTAATTCATTACATCTACAATTAGGCTAAGTAATTTATTGCACTGCAGTCTCATAAAGCAGAGGATTTATATCGAGTTTTGAATGTCACCCAAAGGACATTTCTGTACCTTGTCTTTACTGAGGCGGAATAAGGCTGCCAGCTGAGATGAGCCCAAAAAAAAAAGAGGGGCGGGAAGCCCCCCACGCACCCTTCCTCTGCCACATTTGATGTTTGTACTGCGGGCAGCGTGCAGGCGCAAGCCTCTCTGGCTGCAGCTTCCTCCTCCTCCTCCTCCAATGGCACCCTTGCGCAGATTATTTGGCATTGCCTTCCCATTTCTCTTAAACCACACCGCAATTTTATTCACTGTGAGACCCGGACACCTGATACACCAAATGGAAAACCTGCTGGGCTGTCCCTGAATATGATTTGGAGATGACCAAGAGGAAAAAAAAATAAAAAGGAGGAAAAAAAACCCCCACGCTCATTGTCTGGGTTTCTGTGCCGCTTTTGCAGAGTGCATTGCAGTGTATCTCAACAAAGGCTTTTGCTCGCCTTGGAGAGATGAAAGGGGGACATCTCCCTTCACTTCGGAGAGCCGCGACGCGCACACGGCATTATTGTGAAATACAACCTCGCTCATACCCTGCAGCAGGGTTTGCTCCAGCAATGCTGCACTTCGGAGACCAATTTGTTTAGCTGATCACTGTCTCTTTGACGTGGCTGCAAATGTTACCTTTCTTTTTCAATCAAAAACACAGCAGGGTGTGCCATCTGTTTGGCACAGCCTTCCCTCTCTTCCCCGATGCCTTTTTGTGCAGATCATTTTACATGGCAATTTGCACGGATCTTTTATACCTTGATTTTGGTAAACATTTCTGCTTTCTTTTTTTAAATAACATGTCGCTCAGCTGAGTATCTTCAGTGTATTAAAAAAAAAAATAGGGGGATAAAAAAAGCAGTGTGATCACAGGCAGTAAAATAGAATAAAAAGTATTTTAAAAAAATATTTTCGGAGCAAATGGCTGCCTGTCATTACATTGATTATTTAAAATAGACATGTTTACCAAGACTGGCTAACGCATTTTACACTGCTGTGTTCCACATCATTTTCCTCCTTATATTTTACCTGGCAGGCACAGCTAATCAGAAGATTAATTTAACCATTTGAAAGACCTTTTTAAAGCAGGTTAACAAAAAAATAGCCACCGTATTAAATTGTCATTATATAACAAAAGCTAGCAGTAAAGCGGTTAACTATTTTTTCCCCAGCTCAGATGCTGCTCAGAGCAATGAAACCCCCCAAAGTAGGAACAGATGATCAGCACCACAAGCCGAAGCCACGGGGATGCTCATGGAGTTGGGAATGCTTTGCGGCATACAAATGAATTATCCTCATTCTTCTCCTGCCGGAGCATATAGGCCAGACCTCATTAGGATTCAATATCGCTCTGCTTTTCTAATGTTAATGTTCCAGTTATATAAGAAATGTGAAAAGGGGCTATGTATGGGGGAGTCGGGGGGGAGCTGATGCCACATTTATGGTCAACTCGATGCTATAATTTGAAAGGCACAGCTTCGTATTTTTGAGGAAATTACTGTGGTTTCCTATCTTCTCTCCCAGTCCTAAAGCAGCATTTTGTCCTCTCCTCCCTCTAATAAGTGCGTTTCAATGGTGTGCCTATCCCACAGTTACAGCCACTGCAATAAGAGATTTTATAGCTTCGTTTTTTGGTGGGGGGGGGAGATGCTGTGACTAAACATTAGATTGTGAAAGCTTGGAGTTCATTTTGCTGTGAAAGGAAACATTGCACTTTATGTTAATAAACAACTGTAGGAGTTTTCACCATCCAGGAATAACTCAGACATTAGTCTGCGTTCTTTTGTCTGGAGAGTAGCAAGCAGGGTAATGAAAACAAAACCCGCCGAGACATAAAAATACAATTTATACCTTTTTATCAAGCAAAGAGAAAGTTGGTTAACGTTTGAAAAGGGAGCAGTAATGTATATTTATTGACAATTTTATTGTAATAATTAGATGTTTACACAGTCTGGACATTGTGGCTAAATCACTTCCAGCATGTTTATTTGTAAAGGGCTGTTTTCAGGGCAGTGCAGTAGGCTCATTAAGAAGACAGACTGTATTAAGATTCAAAGAAATTATTACTTCCCAGGCTTTGCTTCACTGGTTTGGATTTAGAATAAAATACAAAATAATTTTGAAAGGAAAAAAAAAAAAAGAAAAAAAAAAGAAGAAAAATTAAAACCCCAACAGCAATACCATCTAAACACCCAGCAGACTGGAAATGATGAAGTAAAATTGAGAATATTTTCTCCTGTAATGGCAATTTCATCTTTTTTTGTTCCAAAATAACCTGGTATTGTACATTTGAAACAATACACAATATTGTGGATGTCATTTCCAAGTGTCTCTTTGTGGCTCTTAATATATATCACTTTAACACTTGCATTTATTTTTGCACTCCAGCTAAATGACTAAATTAAATTTAAGATATATTTAAGATATATTTTCCTCCTTTTACTTTATTTTTCAGGAAGTGCTGTTAGTCCACCTTTAAGAAGTCTTTAACCAGCATTTGGTTTATACATTTATTTGATGTGTAGGTGTCTTTTTTTTTTTTCCTTCAGCCAAAGAAAGATCACTTTTTACTACAAGTCCTCAGAAATGTTCATTATTAACCTGGAAACTATTGCATGCTTGATTTTTTTTAATAGGCAAAAATAACAAGTGAAACTTAAATATTTATTTTTTAGGCAGAAACCTATTTGGGGGCTTCTTCAATAACCAGTTTAAAGTGATTTGTCTGATCTGGAGTGAATTTTACACATGGTGAGTGTGCCTAAACATGAACTATAGATTCTTCTGGTTTTACAAAGGTAAGAGAAAGGAAGGCAGCTGAAATTGAAAGAGCTCCCAGCAACACAGCCTTGACGAGCAAGTGCTTCTACATCAAGTTAAGAGCACTGTCCTGCATTTAGTGCAGCATCCGTTTTAAAATTTAAAATGTCTTTAAAAATTAAGGCAGCAAATAGGCTATAATGTTGCTCCTGTCCAAGTATGTTTCCATTACAATTAAGAAATCAATATGCAGTATTTATTGCTGAAAGATTATGCATAAAGAGGAGCACATAAAAGGTACCGTTGCTTAAACCTTCCTGGCTTTCCTTTAGCTACTGTTTAGCCACTTTTCCCCAGAAGCCGACTCATTAAATGCCATCCAGTCCATCCCATATAAATGCTGTACGCTCCCTACTCTCACAAATAAAAACAAAGATGATAAAAGAAACGGATAAAGAGATGTCAGCTTGCAAAGAAAATACTGGGTTATATTTCCTGAGAGCTGCACAAGCCAACTCACAAACTTGAAATATTACAGATTTGGTTTTACAAGTCAATCACAGCAATATATTTGGCCTTGTAATTACTGTCAGTTTTGACAGGGAAGGCAATAATTTTTTTCCCTGACATGTGAGTTTCAATAAAATCAGGTAGCCACATCACAGAACACTTTCTTACAGAGAATTAAAAGGACTTCTCAGAGAGATAAAGAATACTGCCAGGATTAAATATATGTCATACATTTAATTCAAGAGTTTGGGGAAAAAAAGGGGAGGGGGGACAATCCTTACATATGGACCTGATCCAAAGCCTATTATAAGGATGAGACTGTTTCAATTCACCGGAGTGAACTCTGGAAAAATCCCTTTCTGTTCTCAGAACAGACAACAGACAAAACTAAAGGCTATTTTAATCTTTTTTCTATTTCCTAAGACACCCAAATGGTAAATTAAAATTAACTACCTTAGGTGAATAAATGGCTACAATCTGAAATTGTAGCTATTTTGCTTTAAAAAAAAAACGTGAATTAAATCCCTTCCATTTCAATTAGAATCAATGTAACACTGTAATATACTCAAAATTGGTTAGGATCTGTCACAGACACACTTTGAGGTACATGATACTTTAAAGAAACCTTTACCTTTTTAAAAATACTTTTATTGTGAACCAAATTAATTACTGAGGTTATGCATTAATAATCTTGCTGGGTAAGAAATAGTGAGCTTGGTTCCTCCTTGGAGATTGTGGAGTTGTAGGAGGATACGGAACACGTAAACCCACAGAGTGGAAGCACTTTCAGTGCACCAGGCAAAAGCAAAAGACTGGGCTTGTATTTATTCTGCCATTTCAGAACAGTGTCAGCTCACCGCTGACTTACAGAATTGCAGAAAACTGGCCTGGAACAGACCTCAGGAGGTGATTTAGTACATGCCCCAACCCCAAGGCAGGAATCGCCATGGTTCAGTCATTCCTAGCAGGTGAATTCATTCCCTGCAGGTTCTCCAAATCCTCCAGAAATGGAAATCACAGAAACTCCCCAGGCAACCAACCCCAATGCTTCACTGCCCTCACCACTGGAAAGCTTCACCTTGTGCCTGATCCACCTCTACCTGGAAGCAATGTAAACCTGTTATTTCTTGGTGTCATCCATGATTAACGTGATCCCATTTAGCAACTAGGGTTGTAAGACTTACTCAGGACAAAAGGCCACTCAGGCATTCCTAACATGAGATGGAACAAACGATAAAAATTACCAATTTGGAGTTTCTTCTAAAGCCATGTCCTCTGCCACCCACCCTTCACTCGGAACGGGTGGAATTGCACCCTGGGCAGACCGGAGCAGACACTGCACAAGCTCCTGGCAAGGAGCTGTATTTCCTGCTACTTTCAGAACCTGCAACTCCATTAAGTTCTCAGGATAGGACTTAATTATGAGAGCAATAAATTTGGCCTAGAGAAAATAGAATATACTAGGAGACATAGAGACTGTCAGTGGCCCATATACAGATGTTATAATTCTGTGTCAGTATACTCATATAACAAGATAAATCCTCACTACTGTAGACTTATTCCTTGGCTGAGAGGAGAGGCACAGCCAAAGCATTAATCTGCCATTGACAGCTGTCTATAATAAAGATTCCTGATATATTGTACCTGCACCCATACAATTCCGATTTGGTAGAGAAATGGAGCAGACAATGAAACGGACAGGGTCAAACACAACTTTTCTCACATCTGGCATACCTGCAACGTTTTCAGAAGAGTAAAACCCAATTAATCCTGGTATAATCAATCAGACCTCAGTGCAGAGTGTGCAGATCATCAGGGTGTGAACTGGGAGTTCAAAATGAGTAGGATGTAAAATACTTCCATCTGGTAACGAGAACTGTCTTATGCCAAGGAGATCTTCTCTGGAGATCAAAATCACCAAAACCGTTCCCTTTGTGTTCATAATACTCGCTGTATTTGTTAAGTGCTGGGTACAGAGTGATTTTGAACATCAGGAACCACTTCACAGATAAATAGGCACCCTGTATCCAGATTGTTACCTGATGGTTAGCACTATACTTTAAACTACAAAACTTAATTTTCCACAATATTAACAATTCGATTCTAAATCCTGTATCTCACAAGTAAGAAGTTGCAGGAGCAGTTGCAATAAAGCCAAGGGAACTATGTGACTAGTGCTTACTCTTGTCAATGAGGAGTTAATACTGCACCCTTAAATTAAGAATTACCTGCATAACTTTTGCAGAGTTAAGGGGGGGTATCACATGGCTAAATTCCCTTGTTTCAGACTATACATGCAGAACTGACTGTTTTCAAGAAGCAGAGAGTGGAAAAGACAGAAGACGTTTGTGTCATTGACAACTGCCTGCATTTCAATTTTTTTCTGTAATACCAGCAAAAATGACAACACTCAGGATGAGCAGGACACTCACAAGCCCACAGACAAGGGAAGGATATACACTGGGAAGTATTATGATGAATGTAGTCTGAATAGCTACTGCAATTCCAGTTAACACATTTAACAAACAGTGCGTCTATTGTTACTGTTAACTAGACAAAGTTATTGAAATAATTGTCTGCATTATTACAAATAATTCATAATCAAACACTGTTTACCAAATGAAATATATGTGGCCTCAGCTGCTCCTTACTCTGTTCTGTGATCCCTATGAGTCACCCTGGTCAGTTTTTGAATTACTGAGCAGGGTGAATTAGTCCAACATGTATTCCCCATGTTTCAGATGTTACGACATCTAAGCAAGGGTATTTTGCATGAAGGTCTCCTTTACATAAGCCAAAATGTGCAAAATAGAATTCCACTGAAACACATTATCATTACCATTTAATGAAACAGGCATGATGAAATCCCTTTGTGGTCCATGTGTGCTTCTCTGAATCATCAGCTAGTCTGAGGACCCACAAATGGGAACGTATCACATCATGGTTTTCTATGCCATTCTGTCAGATCAGGCTATAATTCAAAACCCTGATCCACACCTGATGGACAAACACCTGCATAAATTTCTAGCTCATTGAATTTATTAGAGATGCTCAGAAGCAACAGGGCAGCTGAAGGACCTACCTAAGACAATATCAGACATAGATCAGTAAGGCTCAGTTTTCAGCTAAGGGCCAGACACGTAGCTCTTTGTCCTCCTCTGCTTGCCAAAGCCTGACAGAAACCACCACTGTATGGATTCAGGTTCCCACTCTCAAGTAGCATTCACATAATCTGCACCTGAAACATTAATTTGATCCAATTCTCTCAAAATATGATGTTTTAGGAAGGCATGTCATGGTACATGTTCTCCTCTTCACATTTTTTTAAGTAAATGAATGCAGGAGTAAAGTGAAGACAGAGTATTCAGAGAAATACAAATCATAAACATGCTTGGTGAGAGACATTATTCTGGATGATGCCTCTGCATTTTGAACTTTCACTCACCTGAAAATTTACAAAGCTCAGAAGACAAGATGTTTGTTTCCTGAGCTCTGCCTTTAAAGCAGTACCAAACACATTAGAAGGAGGCAACTCTGGTCACAAGTCAATAATGTGACCAAGTCAATTGGTGACCTTGGGTGGCTAGCACAGGACAGCAAGTAGCTGAATAGGTAGTCTCAGTGTGGAAGTGGTTAAGCATACTGTGTGAGTCTCAGAATCAAAAACAAACGAATGGAAAGGAAGCTGGTTAGTTTAGAGACATTCCAAGGCAGTTCTCACAATTGCTAATGTGGATTGCCTATTTTTCAGTCAAGTAACAGTACTCAAGATGTACAGATTGTTCAGTCCTTCCCCTTTCATTGAGGTCTAATACCCTAAAACTAAGTCCAAAATCAGCTTGAAAATAAGAAAAGAAGTTTCAAAACATTAGTATTGAAGTATTTTACATGCAAGCAAAAATTACTGTCACAAAAGACAGATTTTGATAAGATACTGCTGACACAATGCAGGGAAATAACAAAAGAGGAGCTAATAGAATAGAGCCTTTCAAGAACTGTAAATAGTTGCATTTTTTTTTTAAGCTAGAAATGCCTTTTTTCTGTGGTAAAGGTAGTGTGGCCATTATGAGCACGTCAGTGTAAACACCAGAAAGGAGAAACCAGCATCGAAACAAGATTGTAAGTGACGATATAATAAAACCCACTCTTTCCTACACACATGTGCATTCATGCTTGACTGCTTTTAATTTAAATATAAGGAAAGAATGGCAGTCCTCTTGGAAGGGAACAACAGAAAAGGAAGATGCTTTCCTGATGACATGTGTCTGTTTACAGATTTCATCTTTTCTCTTCCACACTGAAATAATTCTGAGAGGCTGAAGACCACCAATGAACAAACTGAGTAGCCCACATCTGTCAGACTGTCTATGCTCTGCTCTTCTCATGCTGACCTTATGAGATTTGACTATTAAAAAGCAGCATTGGGCCATGTCAGCTCTTGGGTGGGAGGCTGCCAAGACACACATCCATGCTGCTGGCTTTTCAAAGATTGATAATGATCCTGTGCAATACTTTTCTCCTTTACCCCAGGCAGTTCTGCACAGGGGTCAGTTCTGGGGTGCTACATGCTCGTCTTGTAGCATGAGGTGTAAAACTAAAGTCCTTATTGCCGTGGCCATTAAAAATCCCACAGCACTATTTACAAGTATGGAAGCAATTACAGCAGATTGGAAGTGGCCAAACTGGTAATTCTCTTCTGCCAACATAAATCGTCCCACTGTAACTGAACATGGATTTTTTTTTTTTTTCATCTCACAGTATAAACTTTAAAGTGTTGCTGTAAAATGCTCATTAGCCAACAAATCTCTTTATGGAGTAGCACTTGCTTTACAACAGAGGGTGAAAGGAAGTTTGCTCTGTGGGTTGTGAGACAGTGAGGATACTTTAGGATAAAAGCTCCAACATATCAGTTTGCTAGAGCAGAAAATTAATAGAGATAGATTGGTTTTTAGTGGCATTTGAAACTATCTGCCTCTTCATCTACCAGCAGCTCTTCTTCTCAGACTGTCTGCACTATTGTACTTTATTCTCTGACACATTGCTACAAGATGACACCTTGGATTTTTAAGCTTTCCCTGTTAATTAAAAGACTTGTCCTCCCAAAAAGATGGGAAGAAGCTGACAGTTTCAGTTTTAAATTTGACTTATGTTAACATAGCTTTCAGGTGCAGAGGTTTTTCCTCTACTTTGCTTTGAACCCAGCAACTGAATTTCTATTAATTTCTCTGTGTGATAATTTGGACTGACAATTCCAAACAGCAGAAACAGAATTGTCTAGATCCCATTACAAAATCACTCCTAAACAAATCTGTAAAAGGCTATGATATAATAATTCATGGGTTATCACTGCCTGATCTGCTTTACAATTAAAGGGAAAATAAACACATATATTCCTTAGCACAACGCAGTTGGATAAAAAAGCTGCATCCCTTTCACTTGCACATCCTGCCACCATCTAAGTCCCCTTTATTTCTTCCTGTAAGATGGATGGAAAGATGAGTCAAGTCACAATTGCATCCCAGAAGTACCAAATCCTGTGCTTACACCCAGCTTGAATCCACAGTTTTAAGTTCATAATGTGAAGCTGACTGGTGCTGGTCCCTCACAGTAAGACAGTGGATGTTGGGAAGGAAATTAACTCTAAAACAGAGATGCAGATTTGGCAGAGCACTCCTCACTGATTTCCTACATGAAGATGGAATTAGGAAGACTCCTGTCTGAGAAATATCAGCTTCAGAGAAACCCTAGTAGATGAAGGTCTCATAGAGTTTATCAGTACTTCATGCTATGTAAAGTTGTTTATGAGGTGCCCATGCATATGCTTATTCCCACAGTTACATACTAACAAATTTTTCATCAACTTGAGTGAGATGAGAGAAGGTTCAAATGGCTCATGCAACTGAAGAGCAGACAACTGTCATCTACCTGGGTACTTTCACCACATATTAGTATTTTACAGCTTCCCTATAGATCCCACTGAGCTTTATCAAGCCAGGATTCTAATTTACACCCACAACTTCATTTTGCTTTACCTGAGACAGAAAAATGGATTTCTATTATTTGGCTTAGAGAAATAAGAGCTGTTTTTTTTGTTTGGTTCAGCTTATGGAAATAATTGCATCTCCTTCAGAAAGAGGACAAAGAGCATTCATTAAAAAAAAAAAGGACTTTGAAACTGCATTGCCTGTTTTTTGAGTTATTGTTTGAGATCCTGATGCAAAAGCAAGCGAATTCAATAGCTTCTCAGTTTCAACAGTCTTTGGATCAGGTTCTAAAGGGTTATTCTTAATGTTCTTTCTAACACTGCATCATACTCAGACTGCAGAGCCAAAAAAAAAGGAAATAAGTTTATGCATTTGAATTTAGAATTGGATCTTAATTAGCATTCACTTTCAGCTTAATTTCAGTCACAGAAAGTTTTTATCCTTAATAGGGGAGCAAAAGGTAAGCTGAGCCATATCACTTCTCTAAATCTTATCCATACATCTTTCTGATAGAAGAACCAGTGCATGCACTGCCATCAGTACATGTAATTAGTGGCAGTATGCACAAAGAGGTATATCCTAACGAGACGCTGCAAAAATCTGTGAACCAGTTATCCGTATACAGAAGCACATGAAAAGATACTACAGAGTGGCATGATTATATCTGGGTGCCTCTGCTATAAAAAGCATTTGTATTACCCTTACTTCTCTGAATAAATTCAAATGACAGCCCCATTTCATTTCTTCATTCAGTCTGGAGGCCAGATGGCATTAGAATCATTTACTTCACCTTGTTGTGCTTAATTACTACAATCAACACACTATTTTCCAAATTAATCATAACAAAGTAATTTCATTAGTAACACAGCAGGCTGTTGAATTATTAGCATCATAACAGTTTGCAAACAATTAAACTTTATTTGAACCTTAAAAATTTGCAGAGTAGAACATTATTATAAGATCTAATGGCAGTACCATACAAATCCAGAACACGGCAAATAATCAAGTAAAACGCTGTACAATGTGAGAGTTACAATCACCTTTTCAAAATCTGCGCTCTCGCCATTCACAGAAAGGCAAGCACAATCTAAGTGAACAAATAAAATTAAGCAATTAGCATCTTCTACCTGAGTTTTGTTTAACTTGTATTAACTGAGGTTTTCTTATCCAAAAAAGGTTATGGAATTCGCACAGATTTAAAGTAAACCATTCATCCGTGGTCCATCGCTGGTTTATTCTGAGACATTACCAGTGAGGTTCAGGACATCTTTCACATTTTGAATTTAAGGCAGTTTATTTACTCACCCCTAGCAATAAGCACTAAGAAGGGGGAAGCCCTAAAAGAGAATTACAGACAAAAGCCGCTCGATGTCTTTGGTTGTCACCACCCAGGAGAGGCCGAGCCGGGCATCTCTGCCCCTCATCGCTTGGGTAAGGACTCCCTCTCCTGGAAAAACGGCAGAAGCGGCGCGGGACAGCACGGAGGGGGAAGGGGACAGGGACGGCACCGGGACCCGCCTCCGCCCGTCCCACGAAAATCTGCTGCCACCCAGCGCCGCGGCCGCGCAGCGCAAGGAAGGGCCGCGCCGGGGCCGCCCCCGCCCGCGCCCCCGCCCGCAGCCTGCGCCGAGCCCACGCTCCGCGGCTCGGGAGCGCGGGGAGGGCTTGCTCCCTAAAAAGTACATGGTGGTGGTGGTGGTGGTGGTGGTGGGATTCGGAATTCTGTAATTAATAAAAAGCCATTTCGGTGAGCAGATTTATGGCGCTGCCATGTTAACAAGGGAGAAGGAGCGTTTCCAGCCCCGCTATTAACGCTTCACATTCTGTACACAATCCACCAGTACGCTTGACAAATTAAAGTAGTAAAAGATCTGAAGACTATAATCTATCATTTTAATGCTTCACTGATAACACACAGAATCAATTCCAATGACTATCTTTTTAAAAAATTACAACAAAACTCGGTCCCGTTTGACGCCTATTAGAATTCAGTGTACCAGCAAGCACCATACATTAGCTAACACAGAGCACAACATCTTAGTTTACTGGAAGGATCCAAATCCCGAGTTCAGGCTGACGTTTCCTTTTAACCCACAGAGTCCGCGGGGTCCGCCTGAAGCATAAACAGCACAAGCAACTACACGGGGACCTGCACAGGCTCAGCAGCTCACAGGCTGGCCTGACCTGCCTCGTTGGCAGATTAAGGGTCTCACAAATCAACTGTCTGAGAGGACCCAAAAAAGTTGATCTTGCATGCTAATGGTAAATACATCTCCCAAAGAAGAGTATGTAAAGTATTAACTCTGACTTTCCCAACCACTTCTGCACAACTGGTAGTATTTTAGTGTACCTTTTTATGTTTCAGTCAATGTGTTTGAATAGCCACAAAGTCTGGCTCTTACACAAGAATGCAGGTAGCTGTTGCTAATCCACAGAGGGTGAAAATGAAGATCTCTGTTGCACAACCTGTATCAGAATTCCACATACCAGCAAGATATCCAGATTTGACTCTGCAAAAGTATCTGTAAGGTACAGGTAAAATATTTCACGCTGCCACAGACAAAAATATTTTTACCTGCAACTTATCTTGCATTGACTTAGCAAAAATTTTAGGGTTTAATAAATTTTCACAAATTTCCACAGAATTACCATGTCCAAGTCAGAATGGTACCACGACAGTATTACCACACAGGCCCATTTATTACATCAGCAAAACAATCAAATCTTCATTGTGTGTCAACAAAATAGCAATTAACAATACAATACTAAATATATGAGAAAAATGAATCATTGGCTAAAGCATAACTTAAAAACATCTGGAAACAGAATACCCTGAAGATCTGAAATATACATAAATTTCCCTCAACTTTCTGATAAAACTGTACAAGATGTACAGTGAGCAGTAAAAGGTTAATGCATGCATGAATTGAGTAAGAGTTTACTCTCAAAGCTCTGTGTAATTTTTCTGAATCTGCAGAAGAGGAAAAGATAGCAAAATTCCCTGAGAGAACACAAACTTACAGCTATACAGAGTGCTGGTAACATGTTTAAAAAAGAGCAACAGGCACTATATGGCTGCTTGTGCCCCATATGTTAATTACCATCTATTAATTTCCTAGCATTAAAATTCTATAAAAAGCACCTAAGAAGACTATTTCCATAAAGTTATGATCAATTATAGTTTGTAATGTTTAATGTACACGAGGCAACGATCTGACTACATTCGCTGAAACCGCAAAACATGTACAGCAGAGTCGTCTTCCAGAGGCTGGCTCTGTAAACTGCAGCTGCACACCACTCTTCATTTCAAGTGCAGATTTCTCCTGGTTAGGGAGAGGGAAGTTGAAAGTTCATCATTAACCAAAAAACCTAAAACATGCAAATCAAACCCTGTCCAAATATCCATCCCCTTCCACAGTTTTCTGCACAGACAGATAGATACGTATTACTAAAGTAACAAAACTAAATATAAACAACATCAATTTTATTTTTAAAAATTTTGGAAAAGGGAACACAGTTATTAAATATATAATCTTTTGTACCCTGTGGTTTAATATTTCATATAGAACCCCAGAAAAAAAAAAGTACTTTAATTGAACCTTCAATATATTTTGCCATAATCTTTATGTTAACAGGACTCCTACAAAGGTTCCAGGAAAGACATACTTATGAAACAGAGAACAAGGGAACATATAAGCCATTACAGAAGATTGGATTAAAATGTACTTACCCAGGCCTCTCAAATATCATACATCTCCATTATGTAGGCTTTAGGCACCAAGCCAATGGTTCCCTTCATTTCTCCTACCCACCAGCCAAATCTATTGTACTCCTAATTGAAAACAATACGCAGTATTAACCTTTAGTCTGATATAAATGCAATAGAGTTTTGTATGCAACTCCTTATGGATGCTTTCCCTTATATATAGTTATAATCATTTCAACTGAAAATTAAAACATTTTATCTTTTTGTTATAGGCATTCACATGCAGATAGGCAAAGGCAGAAGGTAAATTTTTAAAAGGCCAGGCATACTCAAGAAAATTTCTTAATTATAGCCATGCTTCTCTAACACCTACTAAAAATAGCTGACCTCCTTATCCTCTGTTCATCAAAAATACAAAAATTTTGTCTTTGTAACTAAAATCTAATAGCACAACATTGACATATAACAATCAACAGGGATTATTTTAGTATCACAAGCTAAACTCTAAGAAACTTACCATCAACTCATTTTAAAAACTACTTCACTCAAATGTGAAGGGAACACTATATATCTAATATATAATATCTTTCTATGGACAAAGTCTACTATTGCTTTAGGCTTGCAGAAAATTCTACAGCAGATCTCATATTCCTGACAGATGACTAATGTACTTCTGTTTCAAATATGTTTAGGCTTAGTGAGATAAAAATGAAACAAAATGAATTATAATCATTTAAAGAAAAAATATCTTCCAAAAGCAGTACTAAGTAAGAGTATTGCGGTATTGTGGTATATAATTATTGTAAAAATAAAATAATGTAATACTGATATGTAGTTATTGTATATTGTGTCATATAAAAGATATGAGATATTTTAAGATCAATCCTAACAATGGTTCAATAAATTGTAACAGCTGGAATTGCACATACACATATATTGAGTTACAATGAAGCATTATTAAAACAGAGACCATATTCAAAACTGAATGATTAGCAAGATAGAAATTACTTTGGAACAAAAATGCAAAATACAAAATACACAGACATCTCTGATAAGCAGCATCTGCTTCCTGCTACACTGCTCTCCTGATGAGAAGAGGAAAAGGCTCTAGAATTTTGAATTACTGGTCCTACTGAGATGAAGCTACTATTTTGAACTGTAGGTAAAGTTCTTTGGTTATAAATAGCCAAGTGGAGCTTAAGGGTTAATGGCGTTTCATTAGAGCCCGAGCTATAATGATTTTCTGCTGGCATATTTAGCCTGGTCAAGAGTTCTCTGGGGTCCTATGAGGTGCTTAGTGTACTCAGCTCTCTCTGAGTTTAACTATGATGGCCTGCTTTCATGTGGGCTTTTTTTCTTTTTTCTTTGCCTTTTTTTCTTCTTTTTTTTTAATGCCTGCATGCAAGCACCCACAGTTTTGTATTTTCTGATTGTGGAAGGGTGAAGATTAGTCTTCAATTAAACATTTTCTTCCATTGCTTAACAATTAATTGGTAATGTAAAAGATTCTATCCTACTATGCATGAAATTCTGCAGTAAGTGTGATTTAAAGGAAATCCACTTAAAAAACAGCAGGAAAACCTTCATTTGTTATGTGAACATGCAAACAAAAAAGCTGCAAAAATAATTCCACCTTCTTCCCCCTTCCACTGCAAAGCAGACTGCTGGGGATGGGTTTGGTCTTGAAAGTCTAGAGGTATCTGAACCTGATCTTCAGTACACACTGCTCTCCACAGAAGTTAATAACCTTTCCCATGAGGCTTCATATTACACCCCAAATCCTTAAAGGCGAAACAATACCCTGACACTGAGGTTTATAATCTTCCAGATCAGCCTGTTTAAAAATCTATCTCACAATACACTGTTTAAATATACAAACTAGATTTCGAGACTGAAGTGGGAAATTGCTGAAAGGAGCAGCACTCACGTATACTACTGGAATCTCAGCAATAAATCTCTCCAAGAGAAAGCAACAAAAGATTTTAAGCTGCTACACGGAATTCGCACAGTGACTGACAAGAGTGATTAAGCAAGTTTTGCTAGACATCAGCCAAAAAAACAAACAATACATGAAATGAGGGAAGTGGCTCAGTTAAGCAGTCATTAAACTGCATATGACAAATGGCACAGAAAAAGCTTGTGGATTACATTATCCATTGAAAATGTTCCACTTAGCAACACTACATGGACTTAGAAACAATTGTTTTTAAAGAAACAATTCAGATAGCTCAAATTAAAATTAAAAGCATGCTGCTCTTTTGAAAACTTTCTGGGTTTTGCTACTTACTAATACACCACTTACTGCTCTGGCATGAAGCTAAGTGAGAAGATGAAATGAATGTTGATGTAACAGACTAGTAAACTAATTTAAGGATTCACTGCAACCATTATACCATACACACAATATTGCAACACAGAAGCCTTTACTTTACATTACTATTCTTTGCATGGGTCTCAAGAGCAACATGAATCCCAATTAAACTATCTGCAGTCTATAAAGTCTGAACAAAAATATAATCCAGATACCTGGCTACCAAGAACATAAAACCTTAATATCTGGTTTTAGAATAATTAGATAGCACTCCTTTCTAAACTGATTGTAGAATAGACATTTCTCTTTAAAACTCCTAACCCCTCCTTCCTATCCTCAGTAACATGAAAGAGTGCTTAACTAGTGAGGCAGATAAGCAGCCCCCTTAGTCCTTTCTTGAAGTCACACATAAAATCCAAATTGATGTATTGTTTCTATCAATGTTATAAATTATAAACTCCTTTGCAGCAATATAATTTCATTAATACACTGGTTTTGTGAGGTCCATATGTCTATCACTGCTGCTTAAGGTGTGTAGAATAAAACTCTGAAGCCCACATTTGTGGAAAATAAGGATTAATACAGAAGATATGAATACAGTTAGGGGTTTTATATGAATAAAAAAGTTGGGAAACACTGTGCTTTTGCAAGCATCAGATTCATATCTCAGGTACCACTGGGTTTACCATCTGGCATCCCTCACTGCATTCAGCTCTTAATATCGCTGCTAACATAGGCAAGCAACTATACTTCAGAAGGACTGATAAAATAATGAAGAGTCCTTTAATCTACAGGAAACCATTGTAGTCAATTTATAAGAAATATTGCATCCCTTTGTAGGATGTGTAATTATTTTCTATTAATCATGTGCTATAAAGCTACATTATGTGGTTATTCTGTTATCACTAGAAAGAGGCCTGCAGTCAGCTCCTGACAATGTTAGGTAATTACTAACACAAAGCTTCTTTCTCCTTATGTAGAAACGCTATCAAGATCCAGAGGTGCTGTGATGCTCGCTGTATGAAAATAACTCTCCAAAGAAATTCAATAACTGTAAAATGAATTGCTCCAAGGCAAATAGAGGGATAGGGAGAGGGGGGCAGGGCCAGATCCAGCTGCCCTGCAATGAGGAGAATGCACAAGTGTGCGGCCACGCTCTGCCATGTGACAGGGAGCACATTTGCCATAGCAGGCAATGTTAGCAGGGCCGGGGGGAGGAGGGGGCCACCACAACCCCCCCTCCCTGGAAGACAAGCACCAGGGCAATGGAATATATTATGCCAAATAATATGAAACAACAACCTTAACAAATGGCCAAATGCTTTCTAAGCTACTTCTGCATTTCCACTGTCATAGAGTGGATTATTTTTTTTCCCCAGCAGAAATTTATGAACCAAAGTGAAGTAATTTCACAGGGCAGGAAGGAACAGGTTATGATTTAACATTTAACATGCTGGCAAAACACTCTGTACAGCATGTTAGATAGTGGGGGGTAAAAGTCCCATCAGGGTTTACAGGCTCCTTAAATGCTCTCAACTGAACACACTGTGAGCAAATGCTTCTCCCTGTCCCCATCCCACCCATTTCACTGCACTGATGTCCAGGTACCCATGACTTCATGAGACAGTGATCATAAAACCTTCTGTACTTGGGGAAAAACAATAGTTAGCAATACGCTCCCTGCTTTCTACAGATATCGTTTTAATCCAAGATTTTAGTCCCCTGCAGAAGACAATTTTGATATTTTGACATACGAAAAGATAAAATTTTTATACTTGAGGATTTCCAAAGCAGTTGCTGCCTTTAGAACAGCTCCTCTGCCTTTATGAGATTCTCCAGATTCTTTGCACCATATAAACTTTGACTGACTTCAGCAAAAGTTGAGAACATCTAGTTCTTGTGCAATTAGTCTCCATTGTTGAATACATATGGTATGTTTTTTCATGTTTGTGGGGTGGGTTTTTTTATTTGTTTGGTTTTAAAAAAGAGTTGGTGAAAAATTATCATTGTGTTTCAATGTCTTGAAGAAAAAAATGGAGTCATATTTTAAAAAACCACAAGCGAAGTATGTGAATTCAAGATTTTTCTCCTTCCTTCTTTTAGTGGCACTGTGAGTAATACTAACTCATGGGCTGAATACCTGCAAACTTTAAAACTGAAAAGCAAAACGTATCTATAGCCTTATTTGGGGTTAAAATAAGTAGCAGCTACTATCAAGCTAAATATGTGTCAGAAGCAGGGATAAATTTTTTGCAAAGAACATTCTACGGTGCAATTTTAGCAAGATAATATTTTAAAACATCTCCAATTCATCCAGGAGATTCATACTAGCTAAAAAGTTTTTAGAACTTCCTTTGGTGTAATTGTTGAATGATACACTATCAACCAGGGAGCAGTTTTGGCACAGAGCAGCATTTTCTCTAAAAGCAGAGAATGACAAATGTCTTAAATAACTGAATGAGACTTCTTCACAGGTAGTAGAGTTGTTTTAAGACAGCAATAAAATGGTCATCTTTAAAAATATAAGCACTAAATTTATTGTATGGTTGCGTTATTAGGTTTTATTTCCCACAATGACATGAGAGAAAATATACAGCAATTAAAGGCTTCCAATATAAATCAAAGTAAGCAGACTGAGTTCTGAACCAAAACGGCCCCCAGAAAACACCCTGGAACAATAGGAAGGCCATTTTATTTGCCATTAGACAACACATGGCCAACTTTTCTTCTAATCTGATAGGTAAAGGCTTACATATTATCAGTATGCAAAGCAACAGAGCTAGAGTCACTTGGCATTAGTTCTAACCAAACTTCTGTTTAAAGGCTTTCACTATTGTCTTTAGACATATGCTTATTGTTCTCCCACCCCCACCCGGAAAGACCAAAACTAAACAAGCAGGGAATGGGTAATGTACAACTGAACATTGCATTTTAGTTTTGATCAGAAGCATCCCACCGAAGTGAACCTCCCAAAGTTCCCACCTTCCCCCCACTGGCTCCCTTTGCAGAGCCTCCGTGCATACACACTACATTTATTTCAGATGAAGCTAAAATGGAAGATGAACTTCAATATGCTTCAACCATTAATATTTTCTCATTCCACAAAACCGGGCTGGGACATCCAAGAGCTTTGGAAAAGCGTGGTGTGGACACCAAAGCTCAAGCACTGAGTGTTTCACCCTGCAAATCTGCTCCTAGTGGTACTCCCTGTTTGCTAGAGGTGCCATTGGCAGTATGGCGATGGAATAGAAAGTATGGATCTCAATATGATCAGCCAGAAAACAGCCTGAAAAAACAGAACACTCAGGATTTTAGTTGCCTTTCATATCTTTTAGAAAAAGATTGAATAAGTATATTTTATTAAGATTATACAGAAAGTGAACAAAATGTTCACAGTGATTCTGAAACAGCTGCATGGTTACATTTCACCTTTATTTCATAAGCAGTAATCTGAGCTGTGGACTTTCTTTATCTTTTTATTAGGCAAAAAATACAGGTTGAGATGTGAGCATTTTAACATTTGTTGTATTGAAAGAAAAAAAATCTGCCACACGTGAAACCTACAACCACTGAATAGAGGGTAATCTAAGCACCAAGTTAACACTCTACTTTAATGAAAAAATCTGGAGCAAAAGGTTACCATAGATGAGGTTTCCATGAACCATAAATACCAGAGCAGCATGGTGTGCAACAAAATAATAACAAGGAGAATTCCAGTTTAAGATATAATTTCTGATTTTGAAGTATTTGCTATTTTAATACAAATATAAATAAGAAATATATTAAATTAGTTTCATGTTAAGAAATGTCAGTAATTCTACTAAGCAGGTTCCCACTAACAGATTGAGGTAAATTTTCACTATTACTTGCATTTGGCTGATGAAACTATGGAACTTCATAACACAAAACATACACCTAAAGCAAATTAACAAGTAATGTGAGTGTTGCACTTGCATAAATTGTGCATACAAAACTTAGGGAAAAAAATAGGACTACCTCTATCCATAGTTATCATTGTTTCTGGAAATTGATTTCTTGAGTAGAGCTATGGAAGATTTATAAAAATGATTGCTATACTATGGGCTGTTTTCCCATTTATCACATGGGCTTGAAAGCAAAGGCAAGCCCATAAATGAGCAGGAGTTAAGAGCAATCATCCTTTTAGAAAACAGGTCTACAAAGTATTGCATTTCTAACAGTCAATATTAACTAAGAAATGTTATTAACAAGTCTCTTTATCAGTACAGCTGTATTTTTCCATTACAAAATGGAATAAGGGTATATAGCTTTCTGAAAGTTCACATCATTCATAGCATGAGTCACTTGAATATTCAAGAATATTATAAATTACAATACTAGTAATAGTATATCTGTACAGATACATTGATCAATTAATCTGAAATGTTAACTACGTTTTCAAATAAAGTTAAGTACTATTGTGATAACTCTGTTCATTCTGTCAGAATAAAAACTCAACTTTTGAGGGAAACTTGATAGAAAAACTTAGAAAGAAGTTGTGAGACTTTTAGGGTTTTTTTGTAAAAGCCCACAGGACTGCTGCCACACAAAAGCCACAACTGACATGAATATTTAGAAAATAGCTTAAATAGTTTTTGAATACACCTTTAAAACAAGAAAAACATGCTTTTCCACAGTAACTGCACTAGTCAGGCATAAGCATCTCTGTTGTCAGACTATGAGCTCATGCTCATTGCAATAACACTGAGTTTTGAGGCTCATTTAAAAGCAAATTCTGGGGATTTGTCTTTGCATAATACTTAGCTATTTTAGGAAGTAAACACTGCCAAAATGAAACTATGCTCATTTGTCTAAAAGACATTTACCTAGAAACTTACATGTAACATATTGCCCCTCTTGCTGTATTTAAATTCTATAAATTCCCAAATTTGCTAAACTGTTTCATAATTACTTTGTTATACTAATGATCGCATTTCATGGATTCCCCCTAATTTCATGCTTTCCCCCTAATTTCTATACAGGTATAAGAAAAGCTGGTAAAAATATATTGCTTTGGCATAACTATTGCTGGGAGAGATGAATATCTATCTTATGACGTTCATCAGAGCAGGCCATACCATTTATATTTCACTGTAAAACAAAGAACTATTACATGTTGCACAAATATGCTCGATATTTTGTTAATGCTTCACCCTTCCTACTATAACACGGCTATACCCATACTTACTTCCTTATCAGCAAAATGTGATTTTCAAGAGTAATGTTCCTGGCTGACATATGATAGAAAGGCAATAAAGCCACAGCTAGGTTCAGCTGAAGCTGAATTTATGGCACCATTTTGGATGCATACACATCGCCCCCCTGTCAGTACCTGCATCTCTCATTTTCAACCACTAGATGGTGTGAAAAAATAAAAAAATTGCCTAGGAATCCTGCCGACAGCCACAAAATCCAAGTGTTAATATAGTGGATTAGAAAATATTTTAGAAGAAAAGTCTTGACCCACTTCGGGATGGTTAGGCTCACTTTTACTTTGGTTATATTTTCACTTACTGGACAAAGAGCTCATAAATGATTAGACCTTGAAACTGAATCAAGTGGAGGGTTAAGATAGATAATTCTCTGGCACTTTCCCCTGCAAGGACCCTAAATTCCAAGCTGACAGTAGCGGCCAACACTCATTTTTCTGACAAAGCTGTAACAATCTTTAAGTGGAACAGGGCTGAATTTTCTGGGTTGTATTTTGGAGCAGAAATCATTCCCATAGAGAGAGGCTCTATATATCTGGAGCAGCAGCAAGCCTGCTTCAAGGACCGATTATGGATTAATCACGGCATGGCAACAGGACTGTTGATATACAGAGGACAGCTTAAGCTACTGTTTTTCTATTTTGCTCCATTTTTTAAATTAAATTTCTCACTCTTTTGGGGAAGGAGTACCAAACAATTTTTTTCACCTACAAGCTGAAGATTAAGATTTTATAGTTGCCATAATGTACCCAGAGAGCACAACCCACAAAGAGGCCAAACTCATACAGTGGAATCCATTTACACATGGGCTTTTGGGGGGAGTGAGAGGGGGAAGAGGTGGTTATTTTAAATTAGTCCAATTCTTCAGTGCTCAATAACTGCTTGAAAGTTTGCCCAATCCACAAGCTTTATTCAGCCTTTAGTAATGCAATTCAGTTATTAGTTTAAGTGACAATGAAATACCTCAAAAGACATACATGATCAAATTAATATTAGTAATACATCTTCTATATTTTTATATAGGACTATCCTTCTATCCATAAATCTTAAATTTATTTAAAACAGAAGCTGTTACATTTATTATCCAGAAATGTAGTTAAAGGTATCGCAGAAGATTTAAAGCAATTGTGACAAAACTTAATTTGAAACTAGGACAAACAGATGCCTTTATCTTTCATGCACCTACAATGTTTTTTGTACTAAAATTACACTGAACGGCAATTAGATAGACACATATTTTATAAGTAGTTTTTTTCATTGAGAACTTTAAAAGCTCAGCTTTTTTTTTTTTAAATATGGGGGGAAAACAAATTTCCTCTGATTAGTTGTTCAATAGTAGACTTCAATGGACCATGAGATATATATTTTAACAGAGGTTTTGTTTGTGTTGGGGAGGTCAAGAGAAAATGTGAAAATTAACCAACATCAACATAGAACAAAACTTATACCTTTACTGTTTAATGCTAATTCAGATGAGAGAAATTATATTTCTCATTTGCTTTGCAAACAGAAATGTAATAAAAAATGCCCAAATCTGTCAGAGCAAACAAATTTGGAATCTGAGCTCTCAGAACAATAACAGTATACATACAAAGATGAAAGCATAGTTCAAAAAAACAAACCACCTTCAGTAGCAAGATCCCAAAAAAGTCAGAATCAGCAGAGTCAGGAATATAAAACAGGAAACAAAAAAAACATAACATACAAGATAACTTAAACTTCTACAAGGTTAACTTCTACAAGCAGAAAGTACATTGTCTCCTGTTAAGTCAGCTAACAAATGGTAGCCAAGATCTAACATGTAAATAAACATGCTTTAAAGTTAATTCCTGTTACATGGCTATGTTTTAATTGTGATTATAGTTCATTTGACAAAATAATTAATTGCAGTGACTATCTGATTGCAGACAAAGGATTTGAAAGGGAGTGCCAATTTCCCCCCACAGAACTGTGGGAATGTGCCCTTGTGCCATGGCTCTCTTCTTACAACCATGTAGCCCCAGTAGTGTCTCATACCTTGCTGATAATGTAGATAACGTCACCACGTTTAAATGTCAACTCATCAGTTTCATCTCCTGTGCAGTCCCACAAACCTTGATAGAAATTGGCATAATCGGTATTTTTGCTATCTGCAAAGAAAACAGCATCTAATTATAAACCAACCAAGACTGAGGATAACTAAAGTTACTCTTTAAATCTTCAAATAGTACAAAGCAATTTATTAGCACACATTTCTTATTCCTCTTTTCAGAAACAGCTCCTTCCTGCCATGAAAGCAAGTGAAAAATAAGTTTAATGTGCAAGCACTTCACTGGCAAGTTGCATCACTGAGAGACATGTAGCTACAGGTTTTCAAAGCATTTTTCAAAGCTGCAACCTAAAGTAGCTATTTTTCCTCTGCCAGTATATTTCTAGCAAGCCATATATGTATCCCAACTTGAAACTGATAAAACTGCTAGAATATAATTAATAACGATCAGTGAAAGGAAGCTAAAGTATTTTGTGATACACTCCCCCTCTCTCTCCTGTTCCAACAAAATTAAATAGCTTCTCTGAGAACCTCTGAGATAATCCTTGATTCTTCCTTCTGAAATATTGGAGAACTTGGAAACTGTTGCTGAAGCTGCATTTCAAAAATATTTGTGTCAGCTCCAGTTTAGGACATTAAGCCCTGGCTAAACGTGCAACTACACTACAGTCATAAACTCATCCTTCTAACAGCATAAGCACAATGGATGTGCTGTGTTCAAGCTGCCATACAGACCATTAACTGATTGATTATTTAGCACTCTTTGCTCTGTAATACGGCAATAACACAGTAATAAATGCTTTGTCATACATTTACAATACAGAGTACATCTACTGAAACACAGTGCTCACACACAGTTAAATACACTGGGTGCTTCTGTTGCACTGCAAACTATTTCCTGTTTTTAATTCCATGAGAATGGAGTGTGATGAGTTAATGCAAAAAGAATGTAAGCAATACCACTAAGATGACCGGTTACATTATGTATACACTAACCAGACAGAATGTATATGTACTAATAATTTACATCACTGGAAAGCTATCTTCTAATTCTGATAACATAAATATCACTGAACTGGCTGGATCAAGGCTGTCATCTTAGTTTTGTTATATGATCCTTGAACTGCAGGCTTGCTGGTTATTCCAACATACACCAGTTACATTTGCATGTCATTAGCACTCTACAGCATTATTTATAGTTTACAATTTTAACCATGATTGGTTCATTTTATTACCAAAAAAAAACTTCCTAAAATATCAAGTATCAGGAAATGGAAAGCATTACACTATAAAAGAATAGTGGTATTCAACTTGTGTTCTTCTCTATTTTGGCAAATACTTAGATTTGAATTTTAATATTATCTGTATGAGCGAGAAGAGCTTATTTTCTCTTTCTCCATTTCAGCCTGTGTTCTGTGCTATCTTGTTTGGGTGGCAATACTGTCATAAGGCCAAATAATCACAACCTTCAGTTCAAAGCTGCTATGCCAGTTATCCACCATTTAATTTTCCATTAACTGGTGATTAGGATCTACGACTTGCTGTGGAGCACTAGGGGGCGTTCTGGCTGCCACAGCCCAAAATCTTCTGTCCTCACCCCAAAAGCCACAATTGATACCCATATGAAAGTTTACAGTCATTCAGAAATAAGAGATTTGGTTATTTGAAAATGCACAGATATTTTAACATGAAGGCATAATCAGTATGAAATGTTACACCTCCAGTTTTGGCCCTTCCTATTTTTCACCTCATGATTCACCAATTTAGCATTAGACAATTATAAACAGTAACACAAGTTAGCACAAAATTAATTTATTATAAATATTAAATCATAATCTCTCCTTGGTCATTTCTTACTATACTGGTCACAGTTCCCAACTCTGTGTCATAAACAATAATGTAAGTCCATATGAGAAAAAAAATAAAAGAACTATTTTGGTATATCCCACCTCTCAAAACTTTCATCAGTTGGCTTATTGATTTTGTTTAAAACACATTACTCAGGACTTTTACTTCTTCAGAACATCACTGAAAGAAATCATGACTTTCCACATTGACCTTTACCACTTTGAGCTCTGCTCTTACCTTTATGTGCCTGAAGTCACTCCTGTTAACACTTAAGTGAGTTGCAACAGAAGAGACTCAACAGCAGGTGAGACATGTCTCTCCTTTTATGTTCATCATAAGCATTTAATTAAGTTTTAAAGTGGAAAGCAACTCAATTAATAATGTGAACACACTGGAAAGATGCATTTTTAAATAAGCTTATTGCAACAAGGGAGATTCTGACCAAAGACTAACCACAGCTCTGTGCCCTCATTTGTGAATTCAGCATAAGATAGGGTTGTTTTAATCAGAAAGCCACATTTTCCAGAAAAATATATACCAGTATACCAGGAGCACAGAAACAAAAAACATGGAAAAGAAAGAGCAAGGGTAAGTTTGTGAAGAACTGTGCTGGTCTTTCAAGTGCTAATTTCAAATCTGAAATCCCCTCTCATGCCCATCAGCACAAGTTTCTCCAAATTCTATAAGGGCAACTACCTATGGATAAAAGACAATTGTAAATGTAACTTCAGACTTTATACACCTAAAGTGAAAAGGGCTTCATAAAATGATTCACAGTGCTTACAAACACAGTTTTAGAATGAAGAAAAAAAAATAGGCTGCAAAAAACCTCTGCAAAACACAAGCCCACTCATTCTTACTTTGGTCCCTTTCAGTTCGAGAAGACCTTGACAAATTTCCTTTTATTGCCTCTGAAGAATGGTATAAAACAATACCAGGAGGCCTGAGTAAAGGAATTTGGTATTTTTATGGCAGTGAAATAATGTGAAGCTTCTTAAACACATGTAGTACCTGAAAACAGATGGAATTCAAGAACTTACATGCCCATTACAGTTCAAATTGGAAAGATATTGATTTGCTGGTGTTACTCTGTTACAATTACACTCTATTCTCAAACACTTCAAAATGTTGCATGCCGTAAAAATACTTTGACAACATAATTGCTGAACTGAAGTGTGTTGTGTTTTGAAGGTATGGTCACTTGGCCACAAATACAAATAAGACACAATAAAAACACATTCAGTGTGTAGCTGAGGGCAGAAAGCAGTTTGGTTTTATCTACCCACTGCTTTGAAGGGTACCAACCCCAAGAAATGGGTGAGGAGGATTTTGGATAGGTTGTTTCTCCAGAAAATATTTCTTCTATTCCAGGACAGCTACCTGGATGAACTACTATCCAATAGTTATCAATACTCTTCCAAAAAGAATTCTTCATGGTTTACTCCAGCCATCTCTGCTTTTCGAGTAACAGTAGTAGGAACAATGGATATTCTTGTTCAATATATGGATGGAAACACTTCAGAGTTATTTTGACAGATCAAAAGACAATGGCTGCCAGCCTCTCTGACAGTAGTCTAACACTGCTTATTTCACTGAAAAACACTGGCATCTGACAATACATGCTTGAAGAAAGAAAGGTGAACAGTTCAGGTAAAAAAAAATCTAGAATATATATCACTCAAGCATGCATCTCAGATATTAGACTATTTAAAACTTAGGAATGCCCATGAATTGCTCAAGGGGGAAAAATTATAATAATATTCTAACAACCACAATGGACAGAAAGGAAGAACCAGACCACACCACAACTTGAAAAACAGATTAATAGTACATATTTCAGAGGGATTTAAGTGTGCTGTCCCACTGCAGCCTAAGGCAATCTAACTGCAGGTTGTTTAATTTCTGCCCCTACATTGTGACAATTTTTGCAATTCCCATTTCTGAGCACAGACCTGACAGAACACTAAACTGACCCAAACAAAATCATGAGTTACAACCTAAATATGAAAATGCACTACATAAAACACTAGGATAAATGCAATTGTGTCTGATTTCCCTCACTTGTCCATTTCAACACTGATGACATGTAAGTTAGCAAACCCTACTATGGTAGTGATTTAGAGCCAGGAGTTTTATTATTTGCTTGCACATTCCTTGTGGAAAGAAGGAATATATGTGAATGTTTTCCATTCACATCTGTGGTCCACTAGTGTATTAAACAGCTGGCCATTTTGACTCATGTTCCTCAAATCTTGGTAAGATTTTTCAAAAGTTAAAAGTGTCAGATTTGAGGATTACTTAACAACATTTGAAAAAGACAAACTGTAGACCCTTTGGGTAATTATGTGCCCAGTATTTACCATCGTGAAGGCTTAAAGATGGAGGTACAGCTGAAGTTCAACATTAATGCTATCAGAATGAGTGTCTTACACAAGTGATCTAGACTCTCTGTTTTGAGTCTCAATCACCAAACAAGACAAGCCCTGCTAAAGAATCCAGTTATTCATTCTGATGATGTCCTAAACTTCAAAATGCCTGTTTACTTACTTGCCCTTTATCCCACAGGCCATGAAAAGTTACAAAATAAGGGCAAAACAACTGTAGGGTACTTATTTGGATTCAAACTCTAATCTATTCCAAGACATTTGGTTTAATCTTTCTCACTTCCCTTCTTCTGTTCCTTAAAATCAAACATATTTAAGGAACATATTCTGTTCCTTAAAATCAAACACTAAAATCAACATATTTACACTGATAAAGCAAAAAGGAAAAAAAAAAAAAAGACACTTACTGAAATAGTGATTGTGGCGATGATAATGGGTAGAAAGTTATAACAAAAAAGACCCAGAAAGCCATATTATATAACTGAAACTCTTTGGTGCTTTGGTATTTTTAAATTATTAGGTCCTTAGCAATTAATGCAAAGCTATCCAGCAGTAAGAGTCAGCACCAAGAAGAACAGAATAAAAAGAACTCAACACTGAAAGTTAACTGAAGTAGAAATATGTTAGGGCAAGAAAAGAGTAGTAAAAAAAAAAATTTTTTTTGCACTAATCAGCTTGAGCTCAAGCTGAGCTTGAGCAGACAATTTGCAGACTATTTTCTGTAAATTCTCTAAGTTCAGGTTTACTAAAGCTAAGCAATAAATTAAACTTAAGAATGTATGCACTGTTTGTGTAGAAAATCATAAAATATTCTCAAGTCATGTCAGGTATTTATGATGCGATGCCTATCAGAAATACTCATGTCAACTCAGCCCCAAAAGTCAAACAAATTTCCAGTGTTAAATAATGAACTATGTAAGATCAGATCACAAAACTATTGCTTGAAATGAGCCTGACATCTGGGGGAACTGCTATGGTATTTTCAATGACATTACACAAACACTAATAAGACTGATAAGCCTATTCTCATAGCAATTAAATTTTTTTCAAAAATGCAGATGCTAAGGTTTTGGTTCTTTAAAAGTATGACCAATTAGAACTTCACGAAGGTACATTAGTGGAAAAAAAAATGCTGTTGGCAACTTTATAATTGGATTGACCCCATGCTCCATTATGACAACACACTCTTATAATTACAGTAATGTCTAAATGAGTACTAAATATTAAGGCTGTAATGAGTCATGTTGTTTTACACATGTTTTTAGCAGAGCACAATGCTAACAGCATCTGATGGCTCAGCTCTTGTTTCCTTTCCAAGAAAAGCAACCCAAAACTCCTCACAGCAACCTGTTCCTGCTTTCCTGTATGGGTCAGGAAATCAGGCCTCTGTTTCCTCTCCACATGTTGCAACAGGAAGAGCACTGCAGAGCTACTTCCTAAAGGAACTCTTCTTGCCCACCCCTTCCTTGACAGGCCTGAAAGAATTATGTGTATTATGTACGATGGGGGAAGGAGAGCCAGATTGCATGTCAGTGCAGGTCACAGTTACAATGCAGCAGATCTCACAAAGGTGTAAGGTCTGATAAGAAGCGAGTCTTCTCTACTTGCTGTGTCAAATCACCAACAGTTTATCTAAAGGTCTGTGCCCTTGAAGCACAAAAATATATTGTTTTTGAGCATAACTGGAAATACCTTTCTATCAAGAAAAGTTGCCTGGCTATGTGACTTTACATGGTGAATGCAGTTATTTTTCCAGTCCCAGAGATAATTAGCACAAGGGCGCTTTGCCAAGCCAAAGCTGAGAGAATATCCTTCACAGCCTTTCTGGGCATTTGTGTCCTTTTCCAATTTTTATGCTGCTGTCACTGGACTCTGGCATTTCTTACCTGATTCATTTGCTTTCTCTGGTAATCATATGCAATGAAGATATGCATGGCCAACATTTAAACAGGCTGCAGATCAATTAGTGGTCTTAAGTTTATCTGATTTTTATCAAAGAAGACAGAGCTTTGGGTCGATTGTCAGAGCCTGTGTCAAGTTGACCTTTTCAGAGACGTCTACATTGCCAGTCCCTTGGGCAACTTGTTGTCCCCTGTTAGTCTCTGAATGGCAGAAGTCTGTTCTGCTCAAGCACAAAGTATACACAGATGTCTATATTACATTCTTATAGGTTTGACAGCAACTGCATGTTGTATCTATAAACTGTCCTTTAGCAGTGACACTTCCTCAATGATGATAAGCTAATTTATGCAACTAAATCTCCTTTGTGCAGAAATGAAAGCTAATTGAGTCATTACAAAGTAATTCAGGAAGGAATACCTTGTATAAATTGGCTTACTTTATAAATCCTTCTCAAGTGGTTTTCATGCATCCTAAGTGGTGCTTAAGCAGTTTTGCTGCCATCACATACCCAGGTAAAAAAAGACAGCTTTACAGAGCTGTAAAAACATTATTTTAAAACAGCAAATGGAAGAGAGAAGAAAATAAAGGTGAAAAGAAAGTGTATACACAAAATAAAGAGGAAAGGTTTTAATTACCTGAAACAGTGATAACTTCCTCCTGGCTCTCATTCCTTGGTACTTCAGCTTTTGAAGAAAGACGCTCTTCTGCAAAACACATAACTGCAAATGAAATTCTGAAGGGCCACCTCAGCTGACAGGAATTACAGCCCACATCAGCCTGAAAAACACACTCTGTATTTCCAGACTGTAAGCCTTGTTTACTATTTTGCACTTATACAGAAGTTGGAACATTGTTATTTCTGTGGTTTCCGCCATCCATCCAAACACTCCAAGAGCTTTCTTTCAAAATCTCAATTGTGAACATCTGTTTCCCTTTTCACTCTGGTCTGAATGCAGTCATATAGAGCTGCAGTTCTGCTGATTTTCAGTCATTCCGAGGCAATTAGAATGAGGGTCCTCTTCTGCTGCATACATTTCTTGCCAGAAAAGGATAAAGTAAAGGAAACCAAGTGAAAAAGTATCCCCAGCCCAAGCAATAACTCAGTTGCAGAGAGCAGTATGCAACAAAGGCAGATGACATCTTACCTTCCACACTGTCCTACAGACACAGTAGCTCAACACCTGCATGATGGGAACACAGCCACTACAGATACCATGCCCTTCACTGCTCCTGCCCATTGTGCCTGACCATGTTTTAAGCAAGCCAGACTCTATCAAATTACTTAGTGCAAGTTCAGGAGACAAGAAAAGAGAAAACCTGGCAGTGATCAGCTCTAAAGCATGCTTTCTGGCTAGCAGGCTTGGAACACTCTGAAATCCCCACAGGCAACTTCGAAAGATGTGCTCCATCCTCCCTGTCTGGCAAAGACATTGAACTCTCTCATGTCCAGACCCTCACTTGAGTAAATCCACACTCTATTCAGTACAGGGACACCAGATCTGCTCCTCGCATATCCCAGTACAGGGATACCAGATCTGCTCCTTGTATTTCCCAGTCAGGAATGTCCCAGTCAACAATTCTGTTGATGATGTAAAAAAGGGGAACAAACTTTTAGCTGAATCCTGTCTTTAGGTTCAAAAGGATGTAGAAACAAATTTATCAAATATATCAAAACTGACAAGGCTGCTGTACTGAATGAGGAAATAGTATATTGATAAACCCACTTCTCAGACATGAATTGGACTTTTAATACATTTAAAACTCTCTGGCTTTGCTACTCATCGTATACAGATAGTCAAGCTTCTTTTTAAGATACACATTTCAGCAACTAGTTTTGATATTTCAGCAACTAGTTTTGATATTTTACTAATGACAGACAACAGATGAAGCACTCACAGTGTTTAAAATGTTCCTCATTGTGAAACTCTTATGTAATTGCCCATTTACTTTGACAAAGAGTGAATTTTATATCAAAAGTTCAAAGGATTTTTTAACCTTGTAAAAATTTAATCTATCCACAAGACTGTTCCTGCAAACATTAAAGCAGATGTTTTAAGCACAAGAGTAGACCTGTTGGAATGAGTATGCATAATTGCTGCTAACCTCTACACACAGTCCTACAAATATTACAATTACAACATAAGATTCACTCTACAAAGAGCTTTGAAATTCTGCCCTACTAAGCCAGCAAGATTTTTTGTTCTTGAATCTTGACTATTTAAAATTCTGGTAAAGATTAACATAAATTATTTATTAAGCCAAGGTGGGGTGGAAAAGAACAAGAAAAAAAAAAATCCTAGCAATAGATCAGGAGAAATCTGAAGCTGTAGTACACACAAAACACTCTAAACTATGTACTACATTCAGATATTCAAATGTATTCCCCTACTGGGCATTAATATTTGTCATACATTTCCAAGTATGCTCATCTGTTTATTTTAAGAACTCACAATTTGAGCATAAATGGCAAAAATTCATCCCTATGTGCTGTCCAGAGCACTAGGAGGCACTGTCATTCTGTGGGTTCCCTACCATGGTTACACCCCTCACAGGGAGTAATACCCCAGTATCAGTCACATTTTCCAGAATTTCTCCCTTTTCCCTGAAAAAACACTTTCATCCAACACACACGCTATTATATTATTCTTTCATTAAACAGATGTTGATATTACCTGTTACTGAATATTTGGATCTAAAAAAGTTGCTTGTGATGAATGTCCTATGGATTTTAACTCTATCACTTGTCAAGGTCATCAGACTAGTTTAAACTGAGGACTGACTCCAGTAGAGGGTATCTCAACTAAAGTAAAGCAGCAGCAAAGGTTTGAAGAGACTTTTTTGTAAGGTACTGCTGAATACATGTAAACTGCATTGTGATTTTACAGAAAATATTTAGAATACATGTATTCCTCTGAAATATTTATTTCCTAGGAACAAGAGCCGACCAGATCCACATCTGAAGATATGAAAATGTCTGAATCAAAGCTCTTTGAATTCCAAAAGGGTGTCAAATTCAAGCAAAAAACTCACCACATTTGCATACTGGTCTGGATCTCAACCATCCCCACTTATCCCACCTTGCTTTACACTACAGAGTTGTCACAGAGAGGACAAAATTTCAGGTACAATTAGACTGGAAAAGGCACTCCAGAAGCATGGTGGACATGGTCCAGCTGCTAATGGGCATTCAGTCCATGGTATCAGGCTGAAGCAACTAGGAAACCTTCTCTGAAACATGCACAACAAACATCAGGTCCTTGGCACAAACCTCTGCTTTATGAATGGGTGGCAAATGGTTCACACTATTTGCTAATGCAATCATGTTCAGAGAGGAGCTGTTGTAGTAGGCTTGGCTTAGGGTAAAAGAGAAAGTGGTTTTTAAAGAGAGAACCTGTGGTTCTTAACTCATGTTTTCTGATATTATGGCCTGAAGCAGTAACTATGTGCAGGCGGTGTCCTTTAAACACAGCAACCTCGATTACCTCGGGAATTACAGCTGCAGTCTGATGCAACATGCATAACTTTGTGTTGCAACATGGCAGAGAGTCAAAAGATTAAAAACTGAATTTAAAAAATACAGCAGAAATACTTCTGGCTTTTTTATGATACTGTGTATAAGGAGTCATGCATACCTTTAAAATAATCTGTTCCAGTTTTTCCTCTGTACATCTTCTTCACACCATCACTATCACTGCAGAGAGAATATACTCTTTTCCACCTTCTCACTATGTCAAAATGAGAATAATCTACACTAACCAAAGCAATGAACTCTTCCAGAGCTGTAGATCCTAAGAACTCCTGAGATACAGATTATGTTCCATACTATGCTGATACTTAGAGACCTTAATGGCAAACAACCTACAAAATTCTTGTGACAATGCAACAAGGAACTAACTATATTTGTTAAAGGTTTTCTTCAGTTAGTGCATGAAAGTTGTCGAAAATAATTTACTAATTTAATTTGCAGTTTGAAGAAAAAACATTAAAATAATCACCTAATCACATATGATTCTACCATCTACAAAATTTTAAAAGTGAACAATGAACTCTACATTTGCTGAGGTTTTTTTATATAAATCCATTAAAAGGAGGAAGGAAAAAAGACTGGACTACTTAAGTATAAAATTGATAAGAGTTTGGCTTGAACAGTGCATTCCTCCAATGGAATGTGGTATCTCCATTATAAACATGCATAAATTTAGCAGTTTCCTCTACTAACATGTTACCTAACCATCTTTTTACATTAGATTCTAATGGAATGCCATTATTATTTGGTATTCTATTGCCTTATAGTTTCTGACACATTCTCATTGCACAGTACTAGTTTACACCTTGAATAATCCCAGTTTGTGAGTTAATGTATTCTATTCAATGCTTTGATTACAGTAAACAAAACCAGCTCAGCTATGCAGCAAAATCTACCAAACCACACAGATGGTTATAAGCTTTTCATTGTGTGGTTTCCATAGCAATCATATTGCAAATCTGGAAGCTTCTTGCAAATAAGCAGCTTGTATTTACATGCCTCTCGGCTGCAGCACGGAACACAACAACAAGTGAAGTTATTATTCCTATCACATATTGTTAGCAACATGACTGGAAGATGTTTTGATCAGTTCAGATAAAAAGTACTGCAGTGAACTAATTTTTCATCTATTTCATCATGATACAAGCAATCACACACTTGTAATGCACATTCATGGCTCCTCATTTGAAATCTCACTGTAGTATCAGAAGGTTATAAGCATACAAACAAGTCTTGTAATATAGAAACCCCACCAAAAAATTTTTATTAGTAAATAATCAATTTTAAAAACTACCCCAGTGTCTTTACTATTATACTTGGCAGGGAGAACAGATGCATGCAAAAAAACAGGTGTGTGCATGAGCTTGCTGACACTGAATATCACAGGTCTACACTGTTCTGCACAAGAAAAAGTAAAAGAAATAAAGGCATGTGAGCACCAAGAGTATTACTCCTCCACATTGCTTTTTTGCTGCCAAATAATGACTCTACACAAATGCACACAAGAACCTTCAAACCCGAATAAATGCTTACCATGGGAAATAGTCAAGACCTTTTCTCTCCAGAATTTACAGATTTATGAATTGATTCACTCCCCATAACAAATGGATTATTATTCTAATAAGGAACATAAATCAACCCAGCTACATAATTTTTTTAAAAAAATTAGCAAGAATTGGCTTTTTTAAAACCAAGAATATTTGTTCAGAGAAATATTCAATATTTCCAGAGAAGCAGCAATAAATGCATAAAATTTAAGAAGAAGATTGTTTATATAATTTGGCCAAACTGACATCTTCTGCTACCATTTGTGGTGAGGGCTAGTGACCATCTGGGTCAAAGGAATAAGTACTAATGCCCTGTTTTATGCAGGGCCAGCAAATTGCCTTACCTGAGGTCAGTGCTCCCTATGCAGCATTCTCACCCGTACAGGTCTGTACACTTCACCCAAACTTTTACAGAGTTTTAGCCTAAGCTGCTTCATAGAAAATCTAGTAGGCTCACTTGCCTTGGTGTGTGTATTTAAAATGGCAGGGATTTTCATTTCTGGTACCTTCTTTCAGACTCCAGATCCACCCATTAATTATGAGAGAGATCTCTCTGTACAAAGAGATCTTCAAATGCAATTAGCAAAAGTCCAACTTTGATAATCCTCCAATATTCCCAAAGATCTGTCCCTTTTCCCCAGTTCCTCTGGGACACAGCAGTTTACTGGAAGATTTACACAAAGCTTCTTGACATTTCACCTCACCATCAGCAGCCTGGTGTACTCTGTAAACAAAACAGTTTGGAAGGTGTTGAAGGTGATATTGTCTAGCCATAGTGTGAGTTCTTGGGGGTGGCAGAGAGGGGGAGACAGACTATTGTTTTATTAAAGATCCACCTGACTGCACAGCAGTGCATGGTTTGAGATGGAAAATGCCTCCAGATAGTGAGAGAAGTGGGAAACAAGTTGGCTGCTAGAGAAGAGATTATAAATGTGAGAATTTCTTACCATGACAAAAGAGAGGACATTTTATTGCTACTTCTATGGGTCAGCTAGTTGCCACCCAACAGCTCAAACAAAAAAAGGTATATTCCTACATGGCAAACTTGAGTGTAAAAAAAACCTATTTCCACAACACAAGCAGAGTGATAGAAACAGGTCACCCAAACACTGGGATTGCAGACAAGATGACATCAACATATGTCAGCAAAGCAGAAGTAGCATCTGACTAAATGGTCATTATTCTGTTCAGAAATATGATGGGAAACAGGCAGTACAGAATTGTATTCCAAAAGAATACAAAAAGAAATTTCTGGGTTATGAACAATATAAAAATACATCTTAAAGAAAAATAATATGCATATTGAGATGCTTCAGTTTTATTTGTCAACAACCCATGCCAATTTCCAACCCAAATTTCTCCCAACACATGTGATCCAAGTCTGATTCCAAGATGGAAGCAAAAGGTTTCATTCAAATATACCACCATCTAAACAGGATGGGACCTCCAACGAACACTTTTGCACAAGTTTTAACCAGCTCTTTGAAAATAACCATTATCTAAATTCTAAAGTTAAGTATACACACCACTCTTCCCCAGCAGACAGTAACAGAAGTCTGCTATCAAGATTAACAATGTCCTGACTTTTCAATGGCCTTGAATAAGTAGCACTGGCTTTACAAAGTGAAAAAGCTGGAATAACAAAATAACTGGGAGAGATGGGATCTGTGGAAATTGCTCAGTCTAACACCCTGTTCTAACTCAGAAAGTTAGATCAGGTTTCTAGGAAACAGCATTTGGCCTCTTTTGGTACTCCACACTAAACTGTTCAGCAGCAGTTTAAAAGGGCCTGTGCATTTTAATAGCTCACGTATGACACAGCTGAAGCTAATGACTTTCTAGAACAGGATTAGCTCAAATTACTCAGTTTTGTCCAGATCTTGCCAAGTCTCCAGATGTGAGGCTTCCTGTACTCCTTGAGAAATCCTGCACTGTTTTTCCCCTCAGTTGCACTTCTTTTATCTTTAAAAGGTGCTACTGTGCACCACTGTTACTCCCAGTTGTCTAAGCAAAAACTAAACCAGCCAGCTCAGCTGAAAGTGAAGCACTGCCTTCTGTTGAGAAGACCTTGAGAAAGTTACCTCATCATCCTCACAGAAAAGATTAGTAGATTTTGATGTAAATTAACTCAGGATCACTGTTGCAAGAGAAGGAGAAGTCACATGGGAGTAGTGGAATGTCACTTAGACATTTTCAGGAGAAAAAAACTCTCTCAAAACAACCCTTCTGTGGCACCACCCAGTGAATATTAGCACATGTAATGGTCTGGCTTAACCAAAACCATAAAGCAGATACAACATCCCTTTCCTAAGAAAAGTATTTTGGAGTTACAGCATTTGCTAAACTAAAGAGTAAAGTAAACCAAAAACCTCCCAGTCCCGCTAAGGACAACTAGCAAACACACTTTATGGCTGGGATTCTCTAGTGTTGAACAGAGTAACATTTGGATCATATAACTGTTGCTATGAAGAATAATAACAGAGAGAAGCACCAGAGAGAAATGAGTACATTTGGAGAACTGCTTGAGAGGAAAAGAAAGTATCTCTTTCTAAATACATTTGTGAAAAAGACACCACATTTTTCCTATATTACCACACAAATAGGAATTCACATGAACTATAGTAGCACAATGGATTTTTAAAATCACCTTTTTTAAAAGCTGGAAGATATTTTTTGGCCTCTCACTATTTTACTGGAAAAACCCAGAAACAAGTGATCAAAGAGCACATCTCTGGAGGAAAAACAGCTACTCTCACAGACACAAAATTAAAAATTTTTAAAAAGACATTTTTGTCAAGGTCATCCATAGTTGCTGCAAAGTGGATCTTCACACTTTACTGTGCAGCCTTTTACCAGTTTTCATGAAATCTAGGAGAATGCTTTGCTTTACTTACCTTTTCTACTTGCTGAGATCTAAATATATTTTAGCATCTTTCCTCTTTCTTTTTCTTTCTTTCCCCCAGTACCAAATATTCCAGTAACTTTGCTTGCCTGCCTTTGCCCCATTCTGTAGTCACAGCCAATATCCTCTTCAGATGCCACAATTTTGTACATCTACCAAACACAGAAGTTGTTAGTAAGAAAGTGGCTGTTTCTAGGACTTCACAAGGCCCTTCAGATTTTAAGAAAAAACTGTCAAAATGGGAAGAAAAATATTCTTAGTCACCTGAATGACCGAACAGAATATATTCATGGGGACAACTGAATAATCCACAGAGGTGCAGGCAATTCCCAGTTCCAGTTATGAATATATTAAGATTTCATGAAATCAGCTTCCTGCTTGGAGCTCTCCTTGCAAATAAGCAATCTTCAGTCATGTTTTGAGTGACAGATCAATTCAACTTGGTTGGCCACTTCCTTGCACTAGTCTTCCTAACAAAAAATAATCTAAAATCTCTGATTAAAACCAAATCAAATCAAATCAAACAGAATCTTCTAAATCTTTTTACATACTCTATATTCCTTTTTTTTTTTTTGGGTGGGGGGTAACATAGATGCAAAAGAATTAACAGTTTTTCAAGGCAAAGTTAAAGTAGGAAAAAAATTGCTAGTCTGACAAAACTAGGAGAAAGACAAGCATGTCAAATCTCAGTTACACCAATAGCAAGCTTTGGAGGAGAGGAGATAGAAAAAAACAGAAAAAGCAGGAGTACCTACCAGGGATGACCACTTAGAATGCCTAATTTTGGGATATTAACATTTATTTGACAAAATTATCTAATTATTATTAATAAAATTCAATATAAATATGCCAAAGTGCAATGTGCACTGCATAGAAATAAGAGATGGGTTTTGCACTGACCTTTTTCTTTCCTCATGAAGAAAGACCTGATAATAGTAATTCTTCTCAAGAGAAAAGATAAAGGTCACCACAAGCAAGTTCATTGTGGATATGCACACAATGATTATAATGAAGAATAAAAGAAATTACAGATATCCACTTCCAGAAACTCATTCACTGATTTCCCATTTTCATATTCACAGACACTTTGTATTTACAAATAAAGTCACTGTTTCAGGATTTTTTGTCAGAAATCAAGTATTTATCTAATCCTATATGCTGAGTGAAAGTGAACTGGTCAGAATATATTAAACTCAGAAATCAAAAAATTGTTTGATGGGCCATCAAAGAAGGTGAAAATTTCATAAGTGACTTCAAAATCCAGCTCAGTACAAACTCCTTAAGTCTTACTAGGTACTTTTTTAAATCTTACCTTTACTTTTTTGATCAAGATATTAGGTAACAACTTCCACACCTGAACAGAAGCATCTCTGAAAATAAAGTTTCATGCTAAATTTCAACAAAAGCACAATTTTGGCTCTACTTCTAAAATTGTTCCTAAAGCCTCAATTTTGGCATACCAAATTGAGGCCATAGGCATCCTACATAAAACCACACTTAAAGAAAGAATATCCACATTTAAAGAAAGAATAAAATATTTTATAACTCTACTCTTAACAGGTCTCAACAATGTAGAGGAAAATCTTTTGGGTTTTAATATTTCTACGTGCTCATCTTATTATTTGGCTGATGAACAAAAAATGATTCCTTCTCTGTTCCCCATCACCCTAGCAAAAAAAAAAAATAGTTGCAATTATTGGACAGAATGCAAACTAGTTTCTCAAAGGGACAAAACAAACAACAATTTTTAAGTTTATTCCACGGTTCTATTGTAGGTTCATAAGAATCTGCACTAGAGATTACTGGCCTAAATATGTATGTCATGTACATAAGAATATTCTTCTACACATAATAAAGATTTATATTAATTCACTGTGACTAAAATGAATTTGTTTGTTCTCTCAACCTGTAGTAGCTCTTAGCTATGTAAATAATTTAAGTGTTCAACATGACATTTTATAAACCTTATTATTAAAATGTTTTGCTAAAATAAATGTGGTGGCTATTAAAATCTGCATAGAAAGTATAAATAGTTCCCTATGTAAAGAAATTTAGCAATCAAATATTCAATTAACTAATCTATACTGTATAACTCTGTACTACAGTGTTATTTGACAACCATGTACAGCAGTTTTATTTCTCAGGCTCAAATTTATATGATAGAAGAAGTCTGTAAATGTCAAGTAAAGTTTCTCATAATCATTGATCAGCAGCAAGTCTTAAATTAAAAAGCCATTTCAGAAAACTACATATTCTTAATTATGACAAATGGGACTTGACATAAAATTTACATACATACAATTCATAAAGCATCTTGCTTAAACCACATAATATCCTATAATAATCTGCAAAGTTAATGTATTCAAATTTATAGTATGATTCCTGAACTTACTCAAAAAAGGGACAAAAGGCAAGGCATAGCTCATGTCAGTGAAATGAAACACAATACAGTTGTTGGCATGTTTCCACAAGCAAAGTCTGGCTCCCAGATGCTTCTCTTGTAACTCCTTTAAAAATGTTATACCAGGACATTTTTGCATTCCCTGTGTTGATCACTAACTGCACACTGACAAAAAAAAAAAAAATCACCAGTTTTCACCCTTTGGGTATTTTCATTGAAAATAACAAACCCACACTACTGCTCCTTTCCACTGTTTATGGGCCAGGCCATTAAATGAAATTATGTCAACTACACTAAATCCTTTCTCCAACTAAAATGATGAAATGAAGTGAAAATGTTATTGCTATGATTCACTAGTATCAGGTTAAATCAGAAATATGCAGAAAATTATAGTTGCAATGCAGACTGTTTACAAATACCACATTTGGGATAATAGTCCCATATTAATCTGCACAAATCCTATCCCATTCTTCACTTCTCATACATTAGGTCCGTACGGGGAGCCGCCATTCTGGATGTCAGATGGCCCCACACACCACAAACCACAATGCACCTCAGAGAGAAGAGGTAGGACACTGGGATAGGGCAATAATTCATAGGCAGGAGATGACAACTGCTCCCCAGGCAGCTCCCCAGGTCAGTGTGGGATTGGCATGCAGTTGTATCTCAAAAGAACCCATGGTTTCTGGAGTTCCAGACTACGAGAATTCACTCTGAGACGGTGCTTTTGGATTGCCAGAAACACAACACAGTCCCAGGTGCACTGTAAGAGCACTACTTGTACTGCTGAGATAGGCAGTTTATCCAGGTTTATACAGGTTTTATGACCTGTATGGAAGTGATAACAAAATCATACCCGTCTTGAACTTTTGTTAACTGAATTATCTGAAATTGCTGTTCAACATCTACTGATGGAAATGTGTCACTTCTTATCAGAGAATCATACAATCATTTGGATTGGGAGTAACCTCTAAGATCATCTCATTCCAACACCCATGCCATGGGCAGGGACAGCTTCCACTGGATCAGGTTCCTCAAAGCTGCACACAACCCACCCTAATAGACTTCCAGCGATGTGAGGCATCTACAACTTCTCTGGACAACCTGTTCCAGTGCCTCACCATCCTCACAGCAAAGTATTTCTTCCCAATATTTCTTCTTAATTTTTAAGGAAGTAAAATATGAGAGAGGTATGCAGACAAGATAAATATTTCAGTACAACGGAAGCACAACCCTCACGCCAGGATCCACAGGCTTTCCGGCAGATAATGCTTTCTTTTGAAAATGCAATTCCTTCCTTTAATCCCCAGTTCTATGTTAAGATTCAAGGACAGAATAATTGTTACAGACTGCTCAGACAGAACGCGCTTCCACAACCCAAAGACGGAAGTATTGGAACATCTTCTTTAAGGATATTGTAAATTCCAGAGATCCTAAAGTGTGTTTCATTAAAACACAGAGTTTTTAGGTGGAGGAAAATAAGATCTGCTAGGAAAAGTTAAGACTTCAAAAAAAGGACTGAAACAAAACATCCGCTGTGACAACCATCCCCTTTCTGGATAAGAAGACTGTCCTCCTGTCTTGCCATTTAAAACAAATCTCACTGACTTGCCAAAAAATTTTCCTCAGTCTCTTTTGACTTCTTAAAGAAAGATTCTGCCCTTTGCTGCTGAAGCTTATCTGTGTGCCTGCACTTCCCTGGATCATCCCTCTGTCACCTCTAGGGCACAACAGACTGCGACATCTTACCCTCTCTGCCTGGTCCACCATGTGGTCCAGGAGCTGGACCCTGCTGACCATTTTCCCTTCCCAGGAGCAACCCTCTGTTTCTTTCAAAACTTGTAGCCAGCCCAGAGAGCAGCAGCCAAGACAAGGAAACAAGCAGCCTTTTCCTGTGTTACCTGCTTTATATATGTGTAAACTAAACATGACATCTATTGCAAACACAGTACACTGCAACTCACAAACAAATTAGATATACATGCATGCAGCCAGAAAAATTCACGAAGCTCTGGTTAGTTGGTAGTATTTTCTTTGGTTAATTCCTCCATTTTGAGGAGAGTGGGAAGAAAACTGAGTAGCAAACTGAAAGGAAAAGACATTTACAGAAGGATTTATGCTGATGCATTTCTTAAGGCCAAAAAATTCAAATCAGATATTTGTATCTGAAACAGAATGATTAATTCAGCCTTTAGAGCCCACCTTGCTGGGTCTTATTTGAGAATTCAGCTGTACAAATTATGGTTCTTTAATAGCTACCTTGTGGAAACCAGAAAAGTTGAGAAGCGATAGCCTGAGGCACCACATAACCTCTGGTTGCTCGTTTCTCAAAAAACTCTATCTAATGGTTTTAATAGCCTGATATGCAGTCATTCATCACAAATTCAAAAAATTAAGGTTCTTTGATCTATCTCTCTATATAGTATTTATCACAGTTATACCCAAGCAGTAGAACAGACCCAATACTTATTTCTATTTTCATAAATATACATAATAAAATTGACATTTTACTTTGAACTTACTAAACTGCAGCAACACCTCAAATTTATGCTTAATAAACTATCTCACAAGACATTTTCTCTGAATGCTTGCATAAAGTGTATTCCACTGCTTCTTAATTAAATAAAAACTGTGCTACCATAGAAAACTTTTCTTTCAATAGAAAAGACTTTGGGTCCACAACCCATTGAAGACATGCATGCATAACAAAGCTTTGTTCACATTTAACGTGATGCCAGCTGCCAGAAACAGAGTCAACACTGAAAAAACTATGATACAAATAAAATTACTTTGTGTGACTTTTTTCTTGCCAGGATGACAAGCTTTTCTGAGACAGGAGTCTATCTCTTAATAACAAACAGTTTCTGTCACATACTGTTCACATCAGACTAATTTTACAAATCAAAAGAGTCATTGTTTAATGCTGGTACACTGAAAACAGAATAAAAATTACTGACCAGTACCTTCAATAAAACATCTTCTTTCCGTAAGTAAATTAATTTCAGTAAGTTGTGAGCTAATTACTTTTTGAAGGAGTTCTTTAAACATAGAAAAGCATTATTAAAAATACTTCCATTTTTGATATGCCTTCTAATTTTAAGCACGTTTTAAAATGCCACTATACAACAGTTTTTTTAGTGGTGTATTTTTTGTTAGCTTTGGTTTGGGTTTTTGGTCTGATTGGCTTTTCAGGTACTTCTCTTTTAAAGTCTGAAATATATAAATAAAATCCAGCATTTGTTAACATGAGACTTTGATAAACACAGCCTTTGCCACATGAACTCCTTCAATGTATTCTAACAGTCGACCACAACATCAGGAAAATAACTTCTATTTTCTTCACTGCAAACTCTGAGATCCATAAAGCCTGAAACATGTGAAAACTATGAAGTTTCTCATGCAGTTCCAAGGGAGGAGAACAAATAGCTATCCTTAATAGCACACACTTTCCATTTATTGTAGATACTGTAATTGACTGCTTTGAATCTCACAACTGACCAAATGTTCTGCAGCAGAGGTATATCACTGAATAAAATATAAATAAAGAACATTATCAAGCCCTGAGTCCAATCAGTCGACATACCTCTCACATGCAAATCAGACTAAATATGAATACTCAGTTATTGTTCCACTTTTTCTGGCCTCCTGACTTTTTCAGAAGTGTGTGATGAGGGAGCAGGAGGTGAATTGCACCATGGACAGTAGGCTTTCTGACAGCTATGGGCCACCTGTTGTTCACAGACGGCCACTTTAGATTCACTTTAAAAGAAATGCAGAAGAGCCTGTGAACTTTATTTTTCCTCACAAAGACCTGCCACTTCCCACTCAATGGACATCTCACTCTTTTCAGCTACACCAGATTGCCTTACCTCCTCTTTCATCACTGACACCCAACATCAATGGAAAGAAGGGCTCCCTCTTTAGATGTAGAATTACAGTAATTGAAGATAATGCCCAAGCTCTTGTCACAGACAAAAGCTGAGGTCCAGGTATCAAGTTCCTAACCACCTTGTGGATGCAATGTCTTTAAATATTTTTCTGAATTCATAATTCATGTCTCTGTGAGCATTTAGTACTAGCTGAAGGATAACTTCAAGGCAAGTATAAATCCCATAAGAGTATTGCCTCAAAACCCAGAGCGACAGAATTCTGACATGGCTCCATTTCATCAAAGCTGCTGGGATTCAACAATATCCAGTTAAAAGAGATTGTTTTTCAATCATTTCCATGTCTGACACTTAGCAGATTCCAAATCCCAGTGATCAAGACAACAAAACAACACGTCTTGGACCTAAAAATTAAATTTCTTCCTTTATTACTCTCTACACTAATTATAGTTCACATCTGCTTTTCACTACTCTTGTATTACTTTAATTGCTTTTGAATTACAGCTGAGAAAGCACCCTGTAGCACCCCCTTGTCCTTATTCTGGTACTTCACCTATCAGCAAGAAAGTATATGCAAAAATATTCCATTTATACAATGATATATTGGCTAAACAAGTGAAAAATACTTCTTAAGAACTCTGAGATTCAATTTTTGGAAAAAAAATATTGCAGAATCCTCACTGTTTTAAAGAAAAAATGTCCATTGCTGTGTTCTTGAATCTGAAAGGTGTTTTTATGGAAATTATTCAAAAAAACTTTCAGAAATTACTTTGAAAACTTATCTTTAGTACTGTCCTCAAATAATCTTACACACAAGTCTTTTCAACTTCAGTTATTCCTGACCCTACTTATACTTTGAAATCATTTGCTAATTAAAAGCACTTAGAATTCTTTCTGTGGAAAAAAAAATGACAGCATATCAGCATTATATATAACTTCTGGATGAGAACTAAAGAATTCCCTAACTACTGAAGGCAAGCAATAAAAACCGCGAGGAATTTGGACCATATGCCAAGATATGTAATATAATGACTTAGCAGCAATGATCACAGGTAACATCTCAGACTCCAAAATCATCCGTGTCTCTGCTGACTTGAACCTACTCCTCTGGTTTGCAAGGACCAATTAACAGTTTATTTAAGCCTTTTGGTTTTAGGAACTGATTGTACAGATGTAATGCACACCTGGGACTGCTTGGCACCAAACGCTCTGTTTTGGCCCACGTGACTGTGCTGTAAGAAACAAAGGTGTCCTGAAAAAGAATTTTCATTAACACAGTGCTGTGAAATCTTCACTTCCAGTGCCAAGAAGTCAATATATATGACATTATATCTTGAGAAAGCAAGTATATGCCATGAGTGTTCATGACTGACAGATGAAACTTAAACTCCACTACATAATCATTACTTCCTTCTTTCAAAGAAGAGGTAAATTGGAGAACATGTTCTTTTCCCTCCCCCACCCTCATGCTCATGAAAAGTGTACAACATCGTCCAAAAATTTTCTTCTTCAAAACTGTAGCAGTCCAGCAAGAAGAAAGGATGAAAATGGTATTGTTATGCTGCCTAATTGCAGCAGTTTACTGTTAGAAAAAAATAAACCATGAATGCTGCTTAAAGAGACAATCATAAGTAAGAAACAGGATGTCCATTCTCTACCTTCATATTAAATGTCAGAAATGTTCTGAAACAACATCAATATCGTTTTTTAACTATTTAAAATGCTTTGTTTAAAATAAGTAAACAAATTGAAGTGTTTCTTTGCTCAGCACACTTCTTATTGCATGAAAGTTAAGGCATTTCTTTCCTTTCCCTGAGCTTTGCCATAGTTACAGAATTTCCCTCCCTAAGCTTCCAACTACACTGCAAAACAGAATTATTGCCCAGAAACCTGGGTTTGACCAAACAGTTTGGCAGAGGATTGATAACAGGAATCAAAAGACAAATACCAGTTTTCCATTCCCATCATCCTGTGGTGATTCAGTCTCTTCAATCAGAGACTGAATCAATCCTGAAGTTTAATTTACCAAAAACTAAGAACAAGTTGTATTGGCTGGAGATCACCACAGCACTGAATCTCACCATCCTTACCTCTTTCTCACCTGAAAGTTCTCTGTGTTATGGGCAGGCTAAGAAGAGATGACACAAAGCCCCAGTGCCAGTCATGTGTCACATTTCAGTATTTCAGGATTTACAACCTTATCTGCTCTGTAAGGGCTCTGTAAGGGATTTTTATCTCCATGCAACAAATAAGCACCACCATAATAAGAATCAAAACTTATCTTTAGAATCATTGTAATGGAAATTATATTACATACCATAGAAAGTACTGCTATAATGCAAGTTTGTGAGGAGAAAGAGAAGAAAAGAATAAAGCCAACACAAAATTGGAAATTAAGATGTTAGCTTAGATTAACACCTTTTTTTCCTACTGGGCCAGAGTGTGGTAGATGGTACACAAACTGAGCTGAGTTTGAAGACAGGATTAAGGAGGAAGGCAGTAGTTGGCATTGCAGTTTTGGGTATGTGCTTCACACAGATGTGAAACCACAGAAGACAATACTAAAGGCCCTTAAAACTATGCCACTGAAACCTCAAGTTAATAAAAAAATTCTTTCTTCAAGGGCTGTAACAGATGGGAACAACTTTAAAGCTGGCACATGTTCTGTTTTATGACAAGGACAACTCCATTGTTTAAAATCCCACTAAGCTAGAAACTCTACGCATCAATTTAGCTCCACCCAGAACACAGAGTTATTTAATACTACAGTTTCAGAAGCTATGTTATAGCTCGTAACATTCAGCTGTGGACTGCAAAATTATATATAGTGACTAAGCTAATTAAGACTAATTAGTGACTATAGCTAATTAAGAAAAATGGTCCTTTACTAACAAAATTTTACATTTTGCTGAACCAAGTTTTCCTTCATGATTTTTTTAAAAACCAAAAAGACTAAAGCCTAGTTTGCTGAAGACAGTATAAAGATTTCTTTTCCTGAAGAATCTTCCAAGGGAAGTTTTACAAGTTGGGAATTCTTTGAAAGTTCTGATGGTTTTTTTTTACTTTACCTGAAAAACCACAGCAAAACACTGACTAATACTGAGAACCATGAAAATTATCCTTCCATGGTAAATATGAATTTGTATGGGCTATTAAAGAAGAAAGTGACTTAACAGATCAAAAGATTAAATTTTCTACATCTCTTTGTACCCCTCCCAAGTATCAACCTGCCAGCAGACAGTACATGGTATATACCACTGAAATCTGTGCTTTAGGCTAAATAGTCTGTTGGCATTCTGGATACTGGTTTGAACCTATCCAGCTTCTGCCAGGAAAATTCATCTACACTGTCTCCTGTCACAAGCAGGAGAAAAAAAATGGCTAAGCAATGAGATAGCTAGAGAATACAGTGTGAGTCCTGATTACTGCCACAGTTCTCAAAATTTCCCAATTTTCAAAACCATGCAAAAATTTCAATATGCTTTTTTTAATCCAAAAACTCTTTATTCAAATACCAAACTAAATATTATCAGCTGAACTGGCTTAATCTTATTCTGAAATGCTGCATAAAAACACTGGAAAACCACAGAAATGCAAAATTTTACTTTCTTGAGAAAATGCAAATTATAACCAAATAAGTGATAACACAGCACAATGAGGCGTGCACCTGAAATACAAAATTTATAAAGCTAGTGGATCTGTGAAAACAGAGGATTAGAATCCTCTAACATGAATATGCTTTGAGGATAAAAACAAAGTAGAGATTAATTTCTTCTCCCTCTTCAGAAGGATCTAGCATGTTTGCCTTCTGCATTCCAGAGCTTAGCATGGCTTTCCAGCTGTACAAATAATTTTTTTCTGTTCTTTTAACATGCATTTCAGATTTCTAATTTGTTTTGTATTATTATGCCAGGTAACAGCAGGGATAATGATGCTCCACCTTTGACCATGAAAGGAAGAAAGTGTAGTTCACTTACCTGGGAAAACAGAAAGGAAAAAGCCAAGTGTAATTAAATGCAACCAATCAGGTCTAATTAAAGGAGATGAACCAAACTGGAATGTACTCTTTTACCATCAAGCTTAGATGAACAGCTACACAAGAAACAAAGAAGGCCTACTCCTGTGAGGTTTGTCAACCAGCATTTCATCTAACACGCTTCAATATGATAGGAATTAAGAAGAAAAGGACTGCTCTAAGGCCTCAGTCATAAGTCTGTAATTCCATATAAGCATATGATTATTAAAGCACATTTATGTGAGATAAAAGGACTAAATAATCACCTAAAACCTATTGCAAACTTGTGCTTTATTTTTACTTAATTATGTCAACACATCAGAGTCAAAACTAAAAGCTCCACTCTAAGAAGTAAAATGGTCTTTCCTGAGAAGTTCACTATTCAAGTAGATGAGATGGGAAAAGCATGAGATAAAGGAAGATAATCTTTACTTGATAATATGAAAATGAAGCACGCTCCAAGATCACAGGGAAATAAATTACCTAAAAACTGAAACTAAATTTCTTGAACTACCCCATCTTTGTGATGTTTTTACATTTCAGGTTTATTAGCCACATTAGGAGATAACAGCTCCCAGGAAACTGTCATAAAAATGGGATGTAAGTGAAAATACTTTAAATTCCTACAGAATCACACCAAGGCAGCAATTCACTGAAGACAGAGCTCAAAGCAAAGAACTCAAAGTCTATATTAACCAATGCCCTCTCCTAGTATTTTATGTGTTACTGCTCCAGATCTACCTATTATCTGACATTCAAATGAACAGATAAGGTAACTGAAGCTCAAAAACGAGTAATTTATCCTGGGATATATGTAAAGCTTCTTTAACAAAACCATAAGCAAGCATACTAGACCTCTTTCTGTAAGAACCTCAGCATCCAAAAAGCCGTGTAATAAGGTTTGGCTGTATCTTGCAGATATAAAATTAAGCCCAGTAATGTAGTTTTTATATTCCATGCAGAGAGTTTTTCCGCATGACACGCTGCATGTCACTTCAGCAGAACATACATTCTTTGTTGAAGTAATCTAGGTACAATTCAAAGATATGGAACAACCAAAAAAACAGCTCCTAAAGATATATTAATTAATATCTTATCATTTTATGATACTCATTTTCATGAGACACTTGTTTTTTCATCATTTATTCACTGAAATGACCTTAAGTTGAAAATCAAGACAAAGTGTAAAATGTTCTTTTCTCCAGCGGTCAGGAAATTCTAATAGATCCAGAAAGTCAGTATGCATCACATGAAACAACTAAATTTTCCTCTCAGATTATTGCTGATAATTGCAGTGCTCCAAACAGCAAGGGGCATAGAACTCTCTTTCATACAAAGTGATTATTAATTGTTGTATCACTTGTTAACTAATGTTAAATGAAAATTTGATTTTTTTTTCACAGCTTCTTAAAATTTAATAAAGAACAGCAACTTTTCTCCTAGTACTAGAATGTCTACAATCAAGAACATTTGCCAAGCTCTTTTTCTTTTGTTTAGGCATCTGACAGATACAGTTGGACATTTAAAGGCATAATCATTCGACCACACTGGAAAATCCACAGGAAAAAGTTTCTCTATCATCACAGCCATGCTGGAAAACATGAAACAGAACATTGTCAACACTCATGTTGCTTTCCTTGCAGTTCATTTCCAGAGCCTTTTCAAACAAACACATTGCTTTCTTGCAGGATTGTAATACCATGTATTAGGCAGAAACTGGTAACATTTGGAACGATAGAGAAGTTCTGCTCAATACAAATGCCAGAATGAATAAAGAAAAAAAATAATGGGCATGTTCCTGGAAAAAGCTGTAAGGATTTTCAATTTTTTAATTAAAAAAAATTGCATACTAGAAAATGTTAATGAGCTGAAGGTCCCCTGAGTTCATTTTTGCACATTCTGTGCTATTTTGATGCCCCTGCTAAAGAAAACTGTTCTCACTCAGAACTGAAGACATTTTTTTCAACGTCATAGCAAAATCTGAAATCTAAAAGTACCTTATTTGTCATGCTACTTAACTCACTTCTTTCAAGCCACTCAGAGTCATCAAACTAGAAGTAGAGAAGACAAAATGATCACAAGTCACACAGTTAGAAAGAATTCAACAATACCTTTAACTTCTTCATAAATGCTATCATCTATCAGTTCACTGTTCGCTTGTCCAACATCATCATATTCCTCTTCCTCCTCCTCAGGAATAGCATTAGATCCCGTATCTATGTAACAGTGGTTTAAAAAGTTAACATCTAGTGGAAAAGAATTCCTAAGCAGAAATTTATGCAAAATGAAAACAATTCTTCCATGACCTGGTTTTTCCAGTACATTCTGCTTCTTTTTTTTTTACACTGTTCAAGGGGTAAGAAAGAGTTTATATGAAGGAGCTTGTATAAGGGAGAGTTTTCAAGCTAAATAGTATTCTGGGAGAAAAGCAAAAATCTTGGAGAAAAGTCACATAAAAGCTGTAATACAATTGAAAATTAGGACTTGCTGCTGGACATGTGGGAATCCTACAGGTACTAACATTACAGATAAGTAAATGGACAGAACGACTGTCACTAAGCAGTATTGGCAATAAAGGCAACTGCTCTACTGGCTGGCTTACCTTGAATTACAAATTTGACTTGCTGTACCCATTCCTCTGCTTCCTTGGGAGTGGCAGCTGTAAACTATTAAATGCTTATTAATAACTACTAGCAGTAATGTCAAAAACACAACTACAATTTCATTAGCAATAAAAAAGAGGGAATGTAACATTCCCGTCACTTCCTCAAGAAACCATTAGCAATTCTTTTCATGTCTTCTGGTACTTTTCTTGCAAGGATGCTTCTTATAATGTACAGCTAATTTTGACAAATTTACGTAATTGAAGGAGAGGATGATGGATTTGAAACTCTGATCAGCAGCTGGCAGCTGTGCAGAAAAAAGCTGCTTCTCTTCATCAATGTCAAAGCCAGAACTGATGAACAAAATTTGCCCTTGACAATTAGAAGACACCCATGAATTTCTTTAGACTGCTGGGTACAGTTTTCTTAAAAATGTTCTTGTCAGACTCCAACACACTACCTGACAGCTTAATTAACTGGCTTTCAACCGCAATCTCAGATATTTAAAACTTATTAAACTTACATTCCATATTGATGTCTGGCTGATAGATCTCTGAATTGCACAGCTGATATGTGCCTTTTTGTAGGTTTTCCTTGAAAAGCCATGACCAATACAATATGTATTTAACACTGATACATATTTTAACTTTTTTTTACTATTTAATTCATCCAAGAAATCCCATATACACACTATACAATAGATATTAAAATGGTAATATTGAAATGACCACTAGATAAAGATGATAGATTTCCTTGCTCTTGACCAAAAAGATAATATTTGAACATGTACATACATACGTTTAATCAGATTTTTTTTCCTTTTTTCATTAAGATATCAGTGACAGTTGTTTCACTGAAATGTTAATTCGGTAACTGGAATTGTAACAGCTTTGTCAATTAAATTTCAAGTCAACATAAAAAAGTCCAACCTGATAAATGCGCTTATCTGGAGCAGAGATTTCAAAACAACAATCTTTCTTCGCATCCTTCCGAAGGCTATTATTCATTCTGATGGTGTAGCCCTCTAAGGCAAATTCACCTTTCTGTTGTTTGTCTGTTGGAGATAAAAAACAAAGTTAGAGCTTCATTTACAACAGTGAATGTAAGTGGCTCAGCAGGTTATCGTTTATTCAGATTTTGTTTTCTATTTCATGAATTTTACAAAGAACACATAGGTTTTTAGCAAAATGATTAAGTGATGCTTCTGGAGATAAAGCTTTATTTTAAGGGAAGATGTACCCAAAAGTACATTTTTTCGGTAGGATGCCTAAGGAATTCCACGGGGGGATGTTTGCAGATGGTGGTCTTATTTAGTAAGAAGTGCGTGTTATGACACTTGTATCTAGGGAAAGCCAAGAACTGGAACTTGCAAGACACGTTTCCTATAAATCAGTGTCTCTTTCAGGTTCAGTAAACCAATGGGAAAACCTGTCTAGCTCAGAACTTGCTGAGCTCCCTCCTAAACTAACCACTTCACTCAAAAAATAAACTTCAAGCTTCTTTTTTAAGCAATTGAAAAAGCTGCTTTTCACATTCTCCCACTCCCAGATGTGCCTCCTTTCAACATGGCAAAAATACAGAATGAATTTTGTTATAAATTCAGGTGTGGGCATCTGTGTTCATTCCAAAAGCATTCCTCTCAAAACAGCAAATGTTTAATTAGCTAATAAAAGTACTGAGCCCTACCACAGTTTATTAGGTACAGCCATGTGGTTGTTTTAAAGACAATTCTACTTTTCAAAGGTTCTGGTTTATAAAAGTATCACTTACAACAGATCTGACTTTAAATACACTGCATGTTGTGCAAGTGGCACCTGTGCACTCCTTTTGAGCCCTTCAAACCAAATTCTACATCAGATTTTATGTGCTCTGGCATATTTTGGCTAATATTAAAAACAAACCAAAAATGTAAGAGTAATTAAGTTTTGCAATTTCTGCAGATCACAGTGCAGCATTCGGGTGAAGACTGGCATCGTATTTCACTTTTTGCACAGGCAAACAAAGAACAGTTGGTAGTTGCATACCAAAAAAAAGCCATTTATTGTGGGTTTTTTTTAACACAGAAGAGAAAAGCATTAATTAACAGTAAGCACCAAGCACAGCAGCAAATACTTTAAGCATTGCTGCATAGAACTTAGGTGCAAATTGCATATCCATTGCTTATGCTTGTCAACAAAAGGAGAAAATTTCCACAGTAGATAAAATAGGAAAAGTATCATTTTCAACAAATTTTCATCATATTTCTGGGAATTTAATGGGAAAGAAAATCTGTTTCCACTCCTGCAAGGTTAAAAATTGGCTAACAAAGCAATGTGAACATACATGGACATAAGGGCAGTCACCAGTCAAATACTCTTTCTACTAATCTTATATGCCCATAGACACATATTCTCTGTTCTTCCACCTTTTTATGAACTCTCACCCAGGGCAAGCAAATACACAATAACACAATTATAGGAGAAAATCTGGGGCACCATTCTATTTTCACTTCTAGTCCCTTCCCCCACAGTAAGTTTTATTCTGCCTTAAATAAGTACTAATAATATAGTACTAGTATTTTCTATTTGTTCAATCCTCCACCTCTATTTCAAACAGCACATACATGCAAAATTCATGAAATCACACCCAGGTAGATATTAGAAATAGTAGCTTGCAATAGGTTAACTAGGTTCCTTTTAATGAAATTCATTTCTGCCTAGGACTGTTATTGTTCCCTCCCTTGTGACCTCAGGGAGAAGATGAAGTGAAACACATTAATTTCTCACTCTCCCATGCTGGAGGTTTATCAAAACCCTAGAAGATAGGAGTATGCAGGCAGAATAAACAAATACCAGGTTCAAAAGGTAAAAACATTTTGTCAAGATAAAAATGAGGCAAGTATTCAAATTTACTCTCTTGGATTATTTCTGAGACTGCTTCTCTGTGACATGGATGATTCCTTTTATGGTAATACACTTTTACAGAGCTAATCTTGAATGATCTTTGCACTGGTACTCGTTCTTTTAAAGAACATTGCAGTTAAACCACAAAGATGCTGTACTTTGGAAGGGTATGGTGCATGACATCCATATCCCATTTGATTGTTTTTCTGTTTATACTGTTCTTGTCATATCTCTCTGAACACACTATTTCAGTGCTAATGCAAATTACCTGTATACACCACCAAATATTTATATACATCCATCCTTTGCTATTATAGTCTTTCAATGATCATTATAGCAATAGACTAGACTTAGCATTGCTGCCTTTACTTCCAATTGTCTTAGCAGTAACCTCTGAATAAAGTCCAGTGTGGTGCAGATGAGGAAATTCTAGGACAATGAGGTACTTCACAGCCCTGACTCAGAACCTGTTAAAGTTGGAAGACTCGATGAATTCACACTCACTATGGCAGCAAGCCAGAGATAAGACCCGGTATGTCCTGAGAAATGGCTCCAGAAATACAGAATGGCAGAACACAGGCCAGCTATAGCTCAGATGCCTGCTCTGATCGTGACAAACAAGAGGTCTCCAAATGCCATTTGCTCTTGCAGAATACACCTTTTCAATTAGGACTGGAGAGCAACTGAAAAGGATCAGACCATCGCCTGTACCACAGTAGCTGCTTGGCCAGGCAGAGCAGTGAGGTGCAGGCTTGAAGGCAGAGCCATCCTGGGATCCTCAGACTCAACAATCACGATGTCACCGTTTGGCACAGGCTTGCAGCTAAATGGGTTTACACAGACCTGGGCTTTTGGTTTCAAGATGCTTTGTGAAGTTAAGGCCACAGCAACTCCTGTGAACTTTCACATTGTCAGTTAAATTGTTTATATCAGAAATATTTTCTGAAGACTGTGCTTTAGGGAGAATTAAACAGTTTCTGATATTTAAAAGCTTTGAAGACTTAAAGATTTTAATTGGAGACTTAAAATTAGATACTGATAGTTTTTATAGCGGGAGTCAACAGTAGCTTCAAGAAACACATTCACATTACAGATATTTAATTTTCATTTGAACTCCCAAATCAGAGCCAGAGTTTTGCTTAGGCAGGAATACAACAGCATATTTAGGAAGAACTAGGGAAACATATGCTGATGGAACACACCTCTCTGAATAACTGTGTGTTATTTTCTCAAGAAAAAAATATTGTTCCAATTCAACGACAGAAAACCCTTAATTTGTCCCAGAAAAACGTAAAACAGAAATGCAAAAAGTGTAATTCAGTCTTGTAAAACTAAAAAGGACTGTGAACATCATGAAGTATGATTTGTTCCATAATGAAGCCAAATCTCATTTCAGCATAAGCTGTCCTTTGCTCTCATCTGCTCAACCTCCTCTCTCCCTGGTTCCCATGTCAGGCACAGAACAGAAAAAATAAATCTGGGTCTGTGTAGATCATTTTGCAACAGGAATTTAAAATCATATAAAAGTATAGCAGAGGGGAGAGTCAGGCAGTAAGTATTAAAAAAAAAAAAAACCCAACCCCTAAGTTAGTACACAGAAATTTAAGAGAAATAAATATGGGGGGTGGTCTATATTTAACATGGAGAAAATTCAGATCTGAATAAAATTTGAAAGCCTTTAAAAATTTCTCTCACATATAAACTTCATTCATCCTAAAAAGAGTTAAATTTGTTAACAGAAACAGGGCCAATATTATATTGGGTAAAGAGAGTCTCAAGGGAAGCAGAGAAAAAGCGCAAGGGAAGCAGAGAAAAAGCGTTTTGAAGTAACCTTGCGTAACTAAGTCCATGGGAACATTTAAAACAAAGAAGGGTAAACCTTCAATGAGATCTTGAAATTACTGGGTTGTAAATTTGAGGCCTAAGGCGATGTGCTCATATTATTAGCACATGTAAAAAGAATTAGTGCATTCTGAAGAACAGAGAGGACTGGGATAGTAGAAAGGAATGAAGTTACAGAGAAAGACATAAGGAACAAAGGGAAACAGAAAGATTTCAGAGAGTGATAAAGTATTTATAGATACTATTAGAATCTATAATTTAACTCTCTTCATCTTGAAATTAGGAGCCTGCAAGATTTTACAGTTTACATGGCTTCATGCTAAATGTAGTTTCACATACTTTTCCATGTGCAGGATGTCTGCTATCAAAAAATAGCTCAGTGCAAGTATCTCCAAAATGGTAATTCCTTTTCCAGCTTTTGGACAAATGCATGCACAGAAGTTCTTCCCTTTAGGACAGCAGATCTGAAATGTAATCAACCTTTTTTCCTTCTTTTTTCCTTTAATCTAGTCCTCTGAGAAATTGAAATTGTAAAATAATTAAGGAATGGTGGAAGTGATTTAGGGCACTGAATTGTTTATATTCTGTTTGCTTATACCCAGTAGTTATTCTTTAAATAACACATTATTAACAACAAGTGTGAGTCTTGAGGTCTGAATTTAACAGTCTCGCAGCAAAAGACCTAGTACATATTAGATAGATGCCTTTGATTGCCATCACCCTGCTACAAGAAAGTCCCATTGAGCATGCATAATTCCCTTTTCTGCCCAAATAGAAGTAGTTTACCACTGGCCTAGTCATCACTATCTTATTATTCAGAGAAATCCAAAACTATCATGTCCATGTTAAAACTAAAGAAATTGGGAAGAAAAAAAAAATAAACTCGGACTTTTCTAAAAGCCTCTGAATTATACCCCTCTTCAACATCATATTACTGGCGGGCAGGCAGATACCATTTTCAAGTTATAAAAATGAAAATAAATTTTTAGTGCCCATTAGCAGAGGAAAAATTACCATAATGTTATCAATTACTGTCTTGCTAAACATTTAGCTGATCTCTCCAGTTTGCTGAGACAGAAGGGCATATAACATTGTGGCCTAGTGAGAAAGAAGTAATGAAGCTATTAATTCAATCATTTGTAAAGCAACAAATTAACTTTCCTTATTCACAGGCACTTTGAGGTCTGAAAGGTTATCCATACCATCTTGGTGTCTGAGGACACAGGAACAGCCAGAGATCATATAGAAAAATGATAGGGAACCAGGGTACTCAATTAAGGGTGCAACTGCATGGAAGAAAAGAAAAGAGAGGACTATAAAAGATTTATGGAAGGAAAGACTATGGAAAGGAGCACCAGGCAAGCTTCACAAAATCCCACCCAGCTCTGACATTTGAACACAGTCCTCTGCAATGTTGTGGGCCATGTGGTGGCAACTGATGCTGCAGCACAGGCATAAATACACACGTGCTTCCCACAACACCTATTTCTGACATGTGATTAGCTCAAACCTTTAAGCCTTGTTTCTCCATCTACTCCATTTATCAGTGATCAAGAGAAAAAAATGCAGATGATTCACTTAGTCTATATCGCTGGGATAAATTACATTGTCTCACTACCCAATTTACTCCTTAAATGATTCAAAAACTCTTCCTTACATGTTTGTGAGCTTTATACACTTCCATACTTCCTGCTTTCCCAATGCAAAATGGAGAGAAGTTTAGTTAGAAGAACTAAAACTGCTTTGGAAACAATGAATCTATACAAATAATAAAAAGGCATCCTATAGCCTCCTATTAACCACTCAGTTACATTTCCACTGGTACTTTAGTGTGAAAATCAAACTTTGGTCAACAAAAGACACATCAGACACAAAATAGCTTTCACAGATTAATCACCTATGGTCTGGTTTTAAAAACAGACACAATTCAAAACAAGCCAAGATGAATGCAGAAATCCCTGTTGCCTCTCAGCATCACATCCCCCAACACAGAGGCACTAGCAGCCCATCGCCCACTTAAAGTGACGCAGGCAGCAGGACTGAGTACGTGTGGAATCCTCGTCATTTTGAAACCAGGTTCACAATTTGCACAAAGCCACCAAACACACACTTCAGTGCTGATCTACAGTTGGTAAGAACACACTCTGAACTTCTACACAGTCCAAGTTATCTTCATCAAGAGTCACAGTAAAAGAAGGAGGCCCCCAGCACAACAGCATACTACAGCAGGTACCACTGCTGACCACAACAGTGGGAGTGAAAACAGTTGCAGTGAGTAAATGCCAGAGCTGCTCAGGACTGCCTCATCACACACCTCATCCATGCTGACACTCTGCAGCTGAACAGCGTGATGAACTGCAGCATGTACCCTCACAACCATTAAGGTGACAGCTCACTTTTAACAGCATGCTAGCCTGCCATGGCCAGTGTCCAGTTTCTGCTCAATGACAGTGAGTTGCCTCTGCACTGCAACAGGCACTTTTATATACGATCACAGTACCTCTGACCAGTCTAGAAAAATCTTTTTTTATTCAAAGGCAAGTTCAGGAGTGACTTTGTCATCCCATATTACAAGACTAAGTCACTACACCATGCATAACTAGTTTTTCTGCACTACAAGCACCAATCCAATGGAGGTAGGGCAGAAATTCATGCATCTGATTTGTTTGCTTCCTCCATGAATTACATTAATTACTGTTTGGAGTCTAACCATGCCATGCTCTCTACAGCTATATGAAAGGAAGTTGTAATGAGGTGGGGGTGAGTCTCTTCTTCCAAGTAACAAGTGATAGTACAAGCAGAAATAGCCTCAACTGCACCAGAGAAGGTTTGGATTGGGTATTAGGCTTTTTTTTTTCACTGAAGGAGTTGTCATGAAGAGGCTGCGCAGGGAAGTGGTGGAGCCACCATCCCTGGAGGTATTTACTACACAAGTAAATGTGGCACTTAGGACAGGGTTTAGTGGTGGGCCTGGCAGTGCTGTGTTAATGGTTGGACTCGATGATCTTAGAGGTCTTTTCCAACCTAAATGATTCTGTGATTCAATGCAGTTCCAGTGGACCATGTGCCCCTTCCACATCATTAGGTTATGGATAGGAGGACCTGCAGCCTACAAAAGCTCTAAATGCATTACCCAAAAAAAAGGTCTCTATAGATTCATAAATGAAAGAGATCCCACAAAATATGACAGTCAATTCCTAGCATAACACCAACCTTCTGAGTGCTAGGGAATGTATTTCCATGGATCTTAACTTTCAATACAGGTATTAAAAATTGCAACACAGACTTGGTAATCAGGTTGTTGCAAAAGAAGAAAAAAAAAAAAAGAAAAAGGACAAAGACCAGATTGCCTTAATACAAAGACCATATGCTAAGAAAGCATAAATAATCATTAGTACAGCCAAAAGGAATAGAATGTTTAAGAAAAAAAAGCCTTTTATTTTCTAAAAAAACCTGACAAAAATACAAAGATTTTATAATCAAGAATAATCTTTATAAACTAGCAATATCTTCTGAAAAAAAAAAATTCCATTTTTAAATTACTAGGCAATGTATAACTATATATACAGAGAAGCAAACAGCACATGGTCATTTCCCAGAGAAATAAATCAATCAGCACTGACAAATCTAAATCAGTGTCATGCCACATATCCTCAAAATTTTTGAACAAAGATTTTTCATGTTTGTGAAGCCTGATCAACCTGTAAATCCCAAGAACAGAATATAGAAGAAAAAGCAACATTTAGCAGACATGCTAGCAAAACTGAAAAGAGGACATGATGGGAAACTAGCAAAATGAAAACTGGACTGATAATTAGACTCTTTTATTTCTTGTGTTTTTAAAGAGAGGGCAAGCTTAAATGAGTCAGTATAACAAGGAATGAAACAAACTGGAGCAAATTATGTTAGTCTTTGAATAAAAAAAGCCGACATAATAACTACCTGCAATAATCTCAAAAATAAAAAGACAAACAAAAAAGAAGAAAAAAAAAAACTTCAATGGAATGTTTGCCCTGGAATTTTTTTTGGGGGTAGGAGGAAGACATTATTGTACTTTAAAATTTACTCAGATATAATAATGTATTCATTTATCCTTAAACATCAAATGCACATGGCACAGAATTTAAATATGCTTTATTTGACTGTCAATTTCAAAAATTCAAAGTACTATTACAACATTTATGCCAGATTCTTTCCAAACTGGCCATTTAAATTTAAAAGTCATCTTCAGAAGTTTGCTTTAATTTCCACTGCTGACTTCAGTTAAATACATTACTTAATTTCTAGCTTTTCCAGAGCATAAACTATTTTAAAAGAAACAAAGAACTCTACTATGCAGCTTTTAGATTAATATTTTCCTGGATAGAACCATCTCTAAGGAACTCAGAAGGTATAATTACTAGAGAATGTTTTCAAATTAACATCCCATTTGGAGAGAAAGAACATTTTTTTATCTCGTAAAACAGTTGAGTACCAGCATATTATCAAACTGAACAGCCAGCTGTTATTAGCAAACAAAGTAGCTTTTAAAGAAACTTAATTTTTTTCCTCAGTTTCCCTGCCTGACAGGTTCTGACGAATATTTACACATGTTTAAAATTCCCAGCACTGTTCAAGAATTTTTTAAAAGAAAAGCACTTTCTTTTAAAAGTTTCATTCCATTTCTTAAAATTACCTTTGATTCACAGCTTCCAACTCAAATAAATAAATAAATATTTCATGTCCTTTTGTGCATTAAAACATCATTGTTTTCATAATTGTTATAAGTACCTTTGTCGCTCCCATAGTAATAGAAGACTGTCTTGCTGATAGCACACCAACGCTTCTGCCATTCAAAGCCAAGAAAACTGTGGTCTGAAATTAATACAACATGTGTTACATCGGTTTATGCCATTATTGAACAAAAATGTGTTACTTCTTTTCAAGGCTGAGGTAAGAGGGAGGAGGAGCTAGGAAAAGACACTAAGGAAAGGAAACTAAGGAAATGCATGGCACTGAGAAGCAAATTAGAAATAAAAATTGATGGTAAGAAAACAAATAAGAATTTGAAATCACAAAGAGGGAAGTCATGTGTAACATTAAATATAAGGAAATAATGAACAACTTCCTAAATATTTCCTAGAGTTATCGCAGCATTAAGTGGGTATTAAAGTGACAATATAAGATTTATTGAATCAAGGTAAATATTGACTGAACCAAAGCTGAGATCAATATTTGCCCTCTTGAAGGAAAATAAATCTTGATGCTCACTGAAACATGAAGTCAACATATGGTACTTGTACATACGTTCCAAATGTTTTCTTCAAAATTATCTGAAAGTCTCTGAATTATGGCTGACTGGACTTTCACAGCATGACTTTGTTAGTAAATAAGTAGGATTTTCTTTCAATAGTATAGGAGCAATTATGTGCTATGCTTCTTTTGCATAATAGTGCTTCAACATTTCAGCTTCTTCTCATTTTATTTATCACTCCTGTATAAAGTTGTTCATGTGTATAACATGACAAATCAAATACAGACATATAGACTTCCAATACATTAAAGATGCACTAGCTTTCACAAAGATAGCTAGACTTACCTTTTCTACGTTTCTCCAGGTATCCAGCCTTCAGAACAAACTGAAGATCCTGAGCTGCAATAGGAGGAAACTGATTCCCTGAAAGAAAAACAAATTCTGTAAAGCACTGCTTTTCAAGAAAACTGCTATAGAAGCATTAATAAAATTATGGATTTTACACTCTCAGTATGCAAGAGCTACTGAAAAAAAATTCTAGTAACTATTATGCCAGATTATTTTAAGTAAATGAAACATCTGCCTATCAACGTCAAAGCTGTTGCTGTTGTCCTCACCACTCCAGTAAGGAAAAATATAGCTGCGTAACAGGCCTCACAAGTCTCAGAAGGAAAAGTATGTAATTAAACAAAATCCAGCAACTGTTTCAAACATAGTCTGTAAAGCAGGTTGGATAATGAAAGCACTAATTTTTCAAATGTGCAAATCGGAAAATCACAATCAAGAGTCTCAATTGAACACAATTAAATCAGAAATGTGGTTTTCGATACCAGCTTCACACCAAAATACCTTGAAACAACATACAAGGGGAAGACCCTCTATTGCACATCTACAAAAAAAGAAACCAGATGAAGAGACAATAGAAGCTGCTGCCTGTTGCTGACAGATTTTGCCTAATTTGCAATATATGACACAAAACTACTGCCTATAGGATCTGTAAGGTGATAACGGATAAACCCAAGACGTTGTACAGATATCTACAAAACTGTTGACCTACAGACACTAATTTTAGACACCTTGTACAATATGTCTGCATCTGCAAAATGGTGAGTATAGCTCACTGCATTTTTTCCTTTTTCTCAACTGCTAATTCATAGATGTGTAAGATTAACCAGCTGACCCTGCCTCGTCTTAAAATACAATTTTAAATGTTAAAACTTGTATCTTACATTTTTCAACCTTTTCCTCCTAAGACAACAGAATGATGATTTAAACAGAACTCCAAGTATTAAGAACAAGAATATGTTAGATGCATATAATATTTAATATTAATATAAATATCATACTGCTTACCCTAAGCAAAAAAGCAGAACAAAAGGTATTCCTGTGCTGCTGGGTTCTTTAAGTGCATGCAAGCAACACAGTGAAGTTCCTACTACTTATTATCATCAAATATTCATAAGAGTCACTGTAGGTAGGTGGCAAGTTTACAAGGCAGCCATTATTCATCAGAATATATGTAATCTCATTATGCTCTATCAATATAAACATACAGAAAAGGACTGATATTAGCAGACAAATTCTGTGCTAAAAACACCATTTTAAATTATGTAGTTTGAGCGAAAGATCAATGGTCTGACCTTGAACCAAGCACTGTCTCTGAAAGATGATGTCAATTTCCTGGGTTTTTAGGTTGTTCCTTAAAATTGATCTTTTTTTAATTCAGTGTTCACAAATGAGTTGGTTTATGATAGTTTTATTTAAATACAGTTATGACAGGAAAAATACAAGAAAGAGATAGGAACATGCAGAGAATGCTGATTCTTAAAGCATGAAAATACTCAAAATGAGAAGACATTCTTTAAATAATACAACCGGCTCTTTAGACTGCAAAATATTTTGTTTGACACCAAAAGACAGCAGATAAAATTTTACTTACATTGATATTTCCACTTCATTTTTTAAATTAATATTACTTTTTAAAGACTAGGAGTATACTAATTTTTATTTTAGCTTCTATGGAATCCTAACTATTGGGTTAAAAATATAAAAGCAGAATCAACATGCATTTTAAAGTGTTACAGCTGTCCTCCCTTAGCTGGGTAACATGCAATCATAACCCAACATTAAATGGGGATTAAACACAAAGACACTTGATGGCTGGTGTGTGATTTGTTTAACAGTTACTTTAAAAGGTGATGTAATGATGGTATTATGAGTGGGGGAGGTGGAGAGTTTTTACAAATATTTTGTAAAAATATTTTTACAAATATGGACCATGTGCTGCTTTATATTGGTCATTGGGAGGCATCAGTGTGCAACACTTACAACTCCACCTCATCCAGTAGGGCTCATCTTAGAACAATGCAACCCCACAGATGAGGAAGACATAAAACCTAAGCAAACATACAAACAAAAGCAGCTCACTCTTAAATTTTACAATTTAAGAATTTCAACTGCCATTTAGATCTAACTTTACCCAATACTGTTTCTATCAGTTTGGGCTTTGATGAGGAAGCTTGGCCAGTGATCTTTTAGTGAATAGTCAAATCAAATGGGACAACACAGTTCCAGAGAAGCACATATCTTGGAGACTCCCTAGTGTTGTTATTCTGTCATCTGAACTGACTACTTCATAGAATCAAAATTCCAGTCTCAGTTTTGCTATTTCTGCTGAGACAAGTCAGGATAAATTTGGCGATGGAATTTTCTGTAACTACATTTATTTTGAGGAGGGCACTGAAAGCTTTTCCTTGAAAAGGAAAAGGACATGCATGGAAAAAGAGTGTTTCACTGTCTGCTGCCACTGCAGAAAGAAGTCCTCCTCCCACCCTTAACCTGTAGAGAAGTCATTTCTTTTTCTATTCCTCAAAGCAACTGAGACAGTAACTCCAAAAAACAAACTGCATCTGGTCAGCCCCACTGCCACTCACAATCTGTAAGTAGCTGAAGCAGAAATAGATCATATGCATGTTATTATCCTTCTGTCAGAGAAGCCTGGGAACCAAAAAATATGATGGAACTTTAGTTGAAGGGCAGTAGAAACAGACCCAATTGTAATATCCCACGACACTTACAGCTGTACAAGAAAGAAAAAGCATAAATCTGATTAAATTCCTTCTTTCATTGCCCTGTACCTTCAGAAAGAAGGGGAGGGAGAATAAGTAGTATGAAAGGCATAAAGGAAAGAGAAAGAACCACCTCCTCCCAGATTCTCATGAGCCACAGGTGTTGTGCATATGTGGCAGGAAGAAGGCACAAACATGGATATACCATTGTCCCAGTACTACAACAAAAACAGCAAGGGGAAGAAAGAGGAGAAAGTCAGTCACACTTCCCTTACAGTTACTGCTGAGATTCTGCATGAGAAACATTTAAGTTGTATTATCTATCTTTCTTCCATTTTTTTCATTTCTTTACCATCTTGTCCACATTGTCAAACAGGATTTTGAGTGAACTGCAACTAGATGTGGGAACTCCCAGCAGAAAGTGTGGAATTTACATAGTAAGTTGGTTTTTACAGTTGCTTTCAATCAGAATATTGCTTCCCCATTAATTTGAAATACATCAGGCTTGGCATAAATCTCATAAAAAAGTATCAGCAAAGCAGCATTATAGTATATTTACTATACTTTGTTACAGCAAAGCAGCATTTGCTTACATTATACCAGCAGCTGAGATCAGAGGTTCATTAGTCGACTCCAGCATGAGACTTTGAATAAGACAGCTCAGTCTATAAAGAATCTAAGACAGAGGAATCCTGCCAAGAAATAAGCCATTACTATGTATTTTAAGTGAAGAACCATAAAGCAAATTAAGCCACATGCTTCAAATCACATACTCCTTTAGAGCTCAGAATTTCCCATGTTACACTCCCATGCATGCCCCAGGATGTCTTCACGACAAGGAGAATTTTCTCCTTCCCTCATGGGCGCAGGTGAAATGGCCTGAATTCCAGTTATCTGCAATTTCACTGGAGACTGTCCACTGTAAGAAATTAAATGTGGAGATGCAAGAAGCTTGCATCCTGGGGATGCAGATAGCACTTACTCATACTACTTTTCTTGTGAGTCTCAACTCCTGTTCATGTAGTGGGTCAAGCCCACTACAAGATCAGAGCAAAACTTCTCTCTCAAAATGAGACCACCAGAGATCACCATGCCTTCCTAGCACTGTATGGTCTGATTCCAGATATCATTAAATTATTTAGAAATAAAGATGTTAAAAGGATCATAGTCTTCCCTGGTTTCTCCTTTGGTACTCTGTAGTTTTTTAAGCCAATTTTAAACACCCAAGAGAAAAGTGGCATTGTGAGTAGGAAATGCTCTGTGGCTTGCAACCATGTGGGCTTATATTTCTGCCGTGTCATTGTCCTGACAGTGGTGGGCAAGCACAGAGTTGAGGATATAAAAAGGTCTCATTTCCATTTCAAAGTTTCTACCTTACAAATAATGTCTTGAACCTTTATTCTTTTGATGTGAAGACTAGTTCAAAACGACCCAATACTTAGGGAGATAATAATCTTGCATACGCAATACATGGTATAAAATAAAGGAGGTCCATCTGCTTAAACTTACAGGTTTTCCTTCATTCTTGACCACCCACTCACAAAAGGATCTCCCACAATAATTTCTCTTCCAAGCTCTTCCCTACTGGTGGGAATTACTCCAACGTAGTCCAAAATAAAATCTGCAAGTTATGCTCCACATGCGTATTTTCAGACTGATGTGTACAAAAGCCATCAAAGACCAGATCAAAATATTTATGAGGCCTAAACCTTCATCTTAGAGAAAAGTAAATTATATGTATAATGCACTGGGCTCTTCCTTTTGGTTCTAGGCACTCTTGTGCCAAGTGAGCAGCTGGCAGTTATTATAATACTACTGCTGCCAGGATGAAAATTCCTCCAGTGAAAAGAAAGTGAAATGCCCTCACTCAAGCATAAAGCCAGCTTTACCAGTCATGCTTTGACTTCAGAAAAACATTAATGCTATTAACATAGGTGTATTAATGTATAGGTTCCACTGCACAACTCCCACAAACACAGAGTATCTTGTGATTTAGAAAGATCACAAAACCACAGCTTATGGCACGACTATCATTTTTGCAACTTGCTAATCAAACAGGCAAAAGCCTGAATGATTTAATTTTTCACCTTACTGCAACAGTGAATTTGGTCCATTACATAAAAACAAGTTTCATCAGTGTCACTTCACAGCATGAAATTCAATCCTTGTGCCTGGAATTTTGATTTTTTGGAGGACCTAAAGATGTAAAATTTCATCCTGTGTTACAAAATAAATAAAACAAAACCAGACTGTATAATTCTGCACTGTTTGCCAATAAGATTTTTTTTTTTTACTTCTGCAATGTGGGCTAAGGGATACATAAAGCAAGAAATAATCAGAGGTCAATGCATTCTAAAGAGGTGCTTAGCATGCTTATGGGAAGTTAAACAGGCGAAGTGGAGATAAGTGTAATTCAGTAACAGCTAAGTGGTTGATTACAGTTTGCTTTCCTAGTAGAGGACCAGAGCTTTACCCATAATAATGGTAAAGTCATCTTGCTCAAATTCACTGTTCTTCATTCCTTGTAAAAGAAAACTGAGAGGAAAAAATACATTAGTTTGATTATATGGAGAAAACAGTGATCACTATTTCTTTATGCTATTCTAAAAAAAAATGCAATCATAATTAATAAGACAATCATTAAATTTTTTTTTCAGCTCCCTTTTTTTTGCACTGAAGACCCTTAGTGTCATCTGAGAACTTACTGAGGGTGCACTTGATGCCCTCATCCAAATCATTGATAAAGATATTAGACAGAACTGATCCCAGTACCAACACAACTGGATGTAACTCTATTCACCACCACTCTCTGAGCCCAGCCAGCCAGTATTTTACCCAGTGAAGAGTTCACTGGCACATGCCATAGGCTGTCAGTGGCTCCAGAATGTGCAGGAGACAGTAACAAAGGTTTTACTGAAGTCTAAGGAGAAAACATCCACAGCCTTTCCCTCATTCCCTAGGTGGGTATCTGGTCATGAAAGAAGATCAGGTTGGTCAAGCAGGACCTGCCTTTCCCAGACCCCTGCTGGGCCTGATCCCCTGGCTGTCCTGTGTGTGCAGCATGATGGCACTCAAGATGATCTGTTCCATAACTTTCCTTGGCACTGAGGTCAGGCTGACAGGCCTGCAGTTCTCTGGATCCTCCTTCCAGCCCTTTTTGTGAACCTGTGTCACATTGGCCAATCTTCAGTCACCTGGAACCTCCCCAGCGAGCCAGGACTGATGAAAAATGATGGAGTGACTAGGCAAGTTCTTCTGCCAGCTCTCTCAGCACCCTTAGATGAATTCATCTAGTCCTACAGACTTGTGAATGTCTAAGTGGCACAGCAAATCTCTAACTACTTTCTCTTGGATTTCAGGGGTCTCTTCTGCTCCCTGTTCCTGTCTACCAGTTCAGAGGGCTGGTTGCCCTGAGGATATTTGGTCTTTCTGTTGAAGACTGAGGCAAAGAAGTCATAAAGTACCTCAGTCTTTTCCTCATCCTTGATAACGTTCCCCCTCTGAACCTAATAAAGGATGGAGATTCTCCTTGGCCCTCTTTTTGCTGTTAACATATTTATAAAAACACTTTTTATTATCTTTTATAGTAGTGAAAAAAATTAAGTTCTTCCCTTTCTAGTTTTCTCCCTACATGACTTAACAACATACTTGTACTCTTCCTGAGTGTCCTGCCTCTTCTTTCAGAAGTCATAAACTCTTTTTTTCCCAGAGTTCCAGCAAAAGCTCCCTGTTCAGCCAGCCTGGTCTTCTTCCCCACCAGCTCATCTTTTGGCATGAAGGAGCAGCCTGCTCCTACAGGAAATGCAGAAAATAAGTGGTTTTGTCCTCTAGCTTTTATGCTATGTCCCAGGCTGCAATTCAAAATTGGCAGAGATAGTCTGAAATATTTGTGTTAAAGTTGAGCAAAGAAAGAGTAATGTTTTTAGCAACACAAAAAAGTAATTTTATCTCCTTTTCCTCCCTCTTACCCCCCCTTCTCACACACTTCTTCCAAAATTCTTAATATCTCTCCATTTCATTTTGATCTGGAAATACAGCATTTACCCATTTTTAATAGCTACTACAGAAGGATTCAATTATCTTTGAATCTGTACATAGCAATACACTAGAGTCACATCTGTTGCACAAGCACTGTGAATCTAGGCTAAAGAGGAGGCGGTTTATTTTCATATGCATATCCTCTCCCTACATTTATTTTTTTCTTATTATTAAAGAGAAGATTAATGTATACCGCATTTGAAAAAAAGATCCCATTTCTTAGAGTCTTCTAATTAAAGAAAAGTTATCAGTAGGAAGATCTCATCAGTTTCATTAACTGCCTTGAACACTTTCACAAAGACTATTTCTGCATTTTGCAAGTGTAGAAGCCTGGTAGCTCTGAATTAGTTTCCCATGCAAGAATCAAAAAACAAATGTTAAAGAAAACACATTTCATTCCTGGAATAAATGTAATGAAAATGCTTAGCTTTTGAAAGATTGGTTCACAAAAAGTCAGCATTTTGGTCTTCAAAGTGGTTGTTCCAAAGGCTGCCTAGTCTATGAAGTTGTGCTCTGGAGCCATCGCTAGCATTACCCATTGTGGTCTCTAGCAGTTTACAATAATTTTCACAGAGTAACTTGCCTTCATATATTCCTCTAAGAAGAGCCAGCAGTGTATTTTAATAAAGAATACTTAAAGCGCTGTCATCTGTTTCTCGTTTTAATTCTTTCTAATTTGGGATGTGAAGTTTGGGCTACAAACATTAACACCACACCCTCAGAGGCTTAAACACTGAGTATTTCTTATGGACTCCTCCCTTAGAAGGACAGTGGTACAAACTCTTCCCTTCCTTTCTGTAAGCAGAGGAGAAGGCAGTGAGCCAGGCAGCCTAAAAACCACTGCAACAGATTCTTTACAAAAACTAAATCTAGTTCTTTGAAGCAGTTAACATGGGAACTCTTTTAGTCATTTCTATTTAGTCCCTAAACTGTATGTTTAGTTATTTTAAATTTTACAAACCTTACATTCATGGCTTTTCAATCCACACATGTTTTCTGAGTGAAGTTTCTATAGTAGTTGTAGCATTTCATTTCACAAAAAAAATTCCTTTTTTCATTTAACAAATTACAGGAGTCAGCCAGTTTGACTCCATTCATTAGGTTCCACAGCCAAATGGAATTATCCTTGATCACATCCTCCTCACCCAAACTTAACTCTGAATTTGTAAGCTAATATTGTCCTGGATTTGTGCATTCTTTTGATGATTTTGGAATTTCTTCTCAAACACCCACTGATACATTTTGCACAGCATCTTAATGTACAGAGGAGTTCATGACTTTCACCCCTTCATCCAGATTTAACTTTCACACAGGTATTAATTAAAATTTCACAAATTCCACCCATGGCACATGAAGGGGTGGGAGGTGTGTGTGTGAATTTTAAAAAGTGAAGTTTCCTGATGCTGTAAGCAGGCGTTATCCTACAGCATTAGAAAAGGGGCCACTGAACACTTCACCAAAGCAGCCTCCCCAGTTTTGCTGTTTCTTAAAGATTCTGAAGCAAGAAGAAAGAAAAATACAGCAGCAAAGAAAAGGTCTCTTGTACAAGGTCTCCCACTCACATCACTGTAATGCAAGGCATACAAAAATCTTGAAAGGCATGCAAAAGTTTTGTTTAAAGAATCACTAAGGTTCACTCCATCATTTTAGCACAAGATAGGTTTCAGTCATCCAGAGGCCTGAATTACAGCTACCAGAAAAATGCATCAGTGGTAGAGATTGGCAATACAAATCTGCCAGTGCAACAGCTTCAAACTTTGTTATGAGAAATAAAGTAGGCAGGAAAACACAGAGATAAAAACAATGCCCTTGCTTTGCAGACAGAACCAAGTCAAAACAGACCATCATGGATCAATTAGAGGCACTGGGAATTCTCATGAAATTATGCAGGCCAGCTGAAATTTCCCAGCGTTGTCTCACAGACAAGCACACACATCCAATTTTGATTAGAAACCCTAAGTAAAGACTCAGAATATCTATATGATAGCTTGAGCCACAGAAGGTGCTGTTAGCTAATCAGAGAAAATTAAAAGGCCAGGAATAAAGAGTCTACAGCTGGAGTATGAGCAGCATGATGTCAAAGTTGCACATGGACAGCATCCTTAACCATATCATGATTCCTGTGTTCCCAGATGGCTAACAGGAAATAAGTCCCACAGGCTTATCAAACAAGTTAAAAGCTATCATTTAATACCTCCAGGTGAAAAATACAATTTTCAGCTTAACATCTAAAACACCTGGGAGAGGTTATACTACAACTGTTCTCTGCAATTTACAACTATTTTTAAATAGACACCTACACATAAGAATCCCTTGGAAATACCCACATATCACAGTACCTTAAGAAAAACTTGAGGCAATCAGAAGTTCCCCATTACTTTTCTTATTTTGTCATAATGTTTTTAATTAGTATTTTGGAAAGGCCTAAAATTCCATTGACAGGCAACCAGCCCTTTTATTTCAGTAAACAAGCCTACACTGAGATCAAGCAATGACAACTATTTCACTGAATACAGGAATGATTTAATATGTTTTGGCAGAAAAACTGCCAAATGTCATTTAATGCAAAGCTAAACAATGAACTTTTAAATTGTATTTCAAAATTAGCAATACATGTTCTTTTACTTTCAATGTCCTAGTAATCCAAGTATTTATTACTCAACAATATTTTGACAGATCTTGTAAAGCTCACTACAGTGTGAACTCTGTGAACTCTTTTCCAAATTTTGGCAATACCATGCAAGCTGGATTTTCCATGAATCGCACATTCATAAAACAAAAAGCATATAAATTTCCTTCCTCTTAATTTAATAATTTCCCAAAATTTTTGCCCTGTCTCTTCTCCTGAGTAAGTTCTAGTACATCCTTTTCCAAATTGTTCTGTTTCTAGAAGGTAGTTTAAGCCCCCTTTAAAAAGTCTTAATGAAAAAAAAAGGAAAGAAAAATAAGTGAAAAAAACAGAACAGTACAGTTTGAGAAGTGCCAAATTTAGCTGAAGAGAAAAATCTTCCAATGTGAATTTCAGTCTGTGAGAGGGATATTTTACCAGGGGAACCTTTTAACTCCTGCTCTGATCAGAAGCATAACACACCATAAATACAATAAGCAAAACCCAAGAAATCCTGGGAAACAAGGAAATTCTCAGACTGCCATGAAAAACCAACAAAAACATCAATGTAAATTGCATTAAGTTTTATATATGGAAGTAATTTATGCCAACTGGCAGCCCTCTTGGATTAGCTGTGTAGTCTGCAAAGTTCCAACTGTTCTGACTCTTGGCCAAAGGCTTGGCCTGTTAAACTTCTGAAAGGAAACATACATACACACTTTGTGCATTTTAAATGCTCCAACAGCTCATATCCTTGATCAGAAAAAGTTTTAACATTACTAGTGGGAGCTGGAAAATCTTTCATCTGTATGAAGGAAAAGATTGAAATTCCTGAAGTCAGCTAAAAACACATCTTTAAAACTGGCAGTTGCAGATTTCAATGAAGAGGTCCTAAGCCAGTTTTCAATTTCATTCTATGTATTCCTGCAAACACAAAATTATTTGAATGTTCTGCCTCATCGCCTCATTTTTGATACATTTCTTCTACTACCAATAATTTAAGAAAAAAGCTTTGCTCAGTGATCAGTGAACTATCACACTCAAAGCTCCTCTGCATTTGAAAGCTAATTTGGTTTAAGATGGAGGTACAACTTTACACTATACACATGCAGTCTGCATGTAAAGGCAAGCCTTTTAAAAAAAATAACATAAGAAAAAAGTTTCATGCAAGTCTTTCAAGTTTTCCTTACAGCAGCACACAAAATGCATATCAAATATAATTCAGTATGTAGAAGTGGGAAGTTCTGGTAGAATTACAGTCTCTTGCACCGATAACATTGCACGTAGAAAAATCAATCTACAGAGCAAGACCATGAGAAAAATTAAAGGCAAGGAAATCAAAAGTGACTTGTACAGTGGCTTTATTTCCAAATACTCTGAAAGAGGTAATAAAAAGGTAATAAAAATCCAAAGGCTTTATGGTTCAAAAAACACATCACTGTTTTCAAACCCCCTCTCACAAGGAGGCTGCTACCACAAAGGTAAAATACTCTCCTGTTTTGCTGTTATTGCATGGGACCTAACTGAAAAGAACAAGGGAAACACTGTAAGAAACCAGCAGAGCACACTGTGGGAAGCCAGCAGAACACTCCTGTGTTTCCTGAAAGCTTTCCAGATGTAAATTTCAGTTGCCATTCACCTTGGAGTATACTGAGAATGACAGGAAGAACCACCTTCCAATATCAACTCCCAAGTTTTCTGAAAGACGGCACTAATATTTTCCAGTCCATTTGGAGGTTCCAGAAAAAAGACAAAAACATACACTTGAAGACACAAGCAAAAAGAATTCTGGCAGAAGCTGTTGGTCTCTGAACAAGAGAGAAGGGATCTGACCAACTGTTCCAATTCTCCCATAAGTCCCATTTTGTTATATCTAGTCAATGGCAATATCCATTTTACTTTTTCAAGTATCTTTCTAAGTTACACCAAGCTACGTAATGTTTCTCAGATGACCCTTGCAGCTCTTGCTGTTTTTAGTATCAAGTAGAAATATCTGAAATAATATTTTTTAATTACAGTTAGAAACAATTATCTTTTCCTATAGTAAACACATATAAGTTTCTTCAGCATCTGCCATTGGAGGTTCCAAAAGTTAAGGGATTGGAAGTTAATAAATCACAGATACTATCATATGCTGCAACAGGAGTCACAATTTGGGAGAGAGTCAAGAGAAGAGCTGTAATTGAGTTTTGTGATATCTGTGTAAGAGGAAAAAGATGACACATCAAGAGAAATGGGCATATTTTACAACTTAAGACTTTTACAATGATGAAGTAGATGGATAAATGTCAGTAGGAATTTTTCCAAACTCATTTAACTTTAATTTTTTGTCCCTTGATTCTCACACTACACCTGAGTTTTCCTTAAGCCTATGTCTGCAAATAAATCTAATCAAGGATTAGAAAGACAAACCACCCAGTGAATACAGCCACTGTTGAAATTTGAACCAGTTATAACATTAATGGCACATGAATTAACTGAACCTGATAACAGAGTAGCATTGCTTGGTCTGGTGACAGTATTCAGTGATAGTATTGTGGTCTGTGGACATCAGTGGGACAGGATTTGCAGGCAACATAATAACCTTTATCAGATAAACTAGCAGCACTGGAAAAAAACAGACAAGACATTATACAAGCAAAAGAGCTCATTTATACAAAAATTCCTCAGTTATTTTCACTTTATAGCAACTGACAAACACACATCACTTCTCTACCAACCTGGCATAATGAAACTTGTGAACATGCACAGTATCACCCAAAGATTGCCCTCAAAACAAAGAATTCAAACCCACAAACATTTGTTTTAAACTAACATACAGTATTTTCTTCTATTTTAAAAGGTGCTAATTCAGTTGTCTTTAAAAGAGACACAAAAATAATTGTGTCAAAGCTATAAAGTGGCATTACCAAATTTCAACAGAGTAAATATTTAAGTTGATCTATGAATGAAAAAAAAAAAAAGAAAATGTAACTTTTAATGGAAATGCTGACACAACTTTAACTATGACAATGTTAAGAGTGCTGCCCTAATAAATCTGTCCATTTCTGTAATGCCTATGACAATCCCATTAATATGAATGATGTACACTTCACATAGCTTACCACATACCAACTGCTCAAGTTATATCATCCTCATTCCCAGTAACAAATCAGTAATCAATATTTGCAAAAGCAGACTAATCCTTTGCAAAATCAGTGGTTTAGTGATTGAAGAGTTTGCTCAATTTACACAGTTAATCCCTCTTCATCTGCTTGAGCCCTCTATTTATTCCAACCACTTACAGTGGTAGCTGTAGCAGATTAATACATCCCCCTGTGCTAAACATGTCTTGACAATTGACCCAGCATATTGCTGTCAGGATAATCTTTACAAACATTGAGCTTTTCTTACCAAGCCTGAAGGCAACATTTAGAAATCAGAAGTTTACAAATACTCTCAGAAAGATCCTCTCACACATATTATCACTTCTCCATTTAATTATTTCTTTGAGACAGTACCTACTGTCATATTTTATGGACCCAAAAAGTACCCTCCTGACCTTTTTTTTATTACTAAAGTTAAATTACTGTAATTATGAAGTCACACAAAGGGGTTTTTTTAATCAAGATATTTCTATAGAAACAGAAAACCAGAAAGAAAATAATGTGTTGTAGCATATTGCTCAATGAAAAAATGGCCATCTGTGTAAATACAAATAAATTAGCATCCTTTATTCAAAAAAAACGAGCTGAAGCAGTAAGACTAAAATAAGATTATGCAAAGAGAAAAAAAGTCGCCATGAAGTCCATTGTGAGAAAATAAAAAGCAATAGACTTTAATTACAAAGAGAAAAAAATATTTAGTTACATCTACATATACCTCTGTAGCACTGAAATTTACAACAAAGACTTGCATAGTCCTTCAAGGTTTTTTCTCCATTTTGAAACTTTTACCCCTAAAAGAGGCAAATATTAATGAAAGCATATTTTTCTAAACAACTAAGAAGAATTAACATGGACAGTAGTCCCAGTTAAACAGTAAATTCCTAGTAATCTTTCATATCAATGAAGCTATTCGTGCTTAATTTGCAATTGTACACAACAGCAGAAGATAAAATATTCAAATAAATTGACAACTTAAAGGAGTAAATCTGAAAATATTTTATAAGGTACAAATGCAAGAACTTGTATTTAAGGAAAAATAAAGTAGAAACTCTTAAAAAGCTAATTTGCATGATCAGTCATCATAGTTTTTATGGTTCTTGGTAACTTATTTCAGAGAAGCATGATACTGTATCAGCTGTACAAGGCATAACAATTTTAATGTCCACACAGAATTAAAGCTCAGTGTTAGAACACCCCAACTGTTTAAATCTTACAATTTTCCTAACAGTACTTCTTGATCTATGGAAAGACAGCACAAAAAAATTGCTAGGCAGACCAAGGAGGGAGTTTGATTGTTTGAAAAATAAAGTAAGCATTATGAGAAAAATTAGAGATGGTCAGAAAAAGAACTGAAACAGGCTGGTTTGCACCATACATTAATTACTATCCTACAGAGCCTAAATTATCCAGCTGGCTCTAGAAATGCAACCTCGATTCAGAAATTAACTTAAGCAAAATTGGCAGAGCACAGAACACTAACTCAGTCATCAGGTGCAGTCACAGCATACATCATAGACTCCATGTGCTTGACTATTTTATATATCCACAGGAGGAAAAAAAAAGAAAAATCTACACTAGGAGTACTAACTTTAGGGGGCAATAATGAACTTCTAACACCGAAGGCCATCAAACCAAAGGCCAACAGAACTTTCTTAAATGGATGAACAACCCAAAAATCAGCACATTTCATTGTTTCACTGTTGAAACTCATCTTAAAACACATAAAAAAGTGACTGAAGACATGGTACAATATGGAACAGCCTAAAATTTATCACTTTCATCTTAAACACAGAAAGGTGAAGGTGTCACTGTTGAACAATAACACTTGAAGGGTGAAAGATGTGAGCTGCAGCACAAAACAAGTCAGTATATGGAAAGAAAAAAAGAGGGGAAAAAACCAAAAGACACACCACTGACTCGTTCTTCCACCACAAAAAGCAATTAACTTTCTAAAACAGAAACTGGAACCAGTCTCTCCTCAGCTTCAGGAACCACCTGAAGCTACCTATGATGATACAAACACAAATACTGAATTTCACCCCTGTGTCACTTGTGGCGCCCTCTTGAGGTTGAGTAGAAGAAGAGGAGATTTAGGCACAGTTATTATCCTACACAGTACACTGCAGTACATAAAACACTCTCTATGCAAGTTCTGCAAGAGTTTTAGCCAATTAGAAACTAAAACTTAGAACAGAGATAATTTTCTATAACTAAAATTCTAGATGTCCCCTTGATGCAAGTTGTTAAAAAAGGATGAAATCTGAATCTTACTGGTTAAAAAGCATACTAGAACATCAGTCCATTAGAAAAAAAAGGTATTGCATAGGTATGTTAAGGATTATAAATTGCAGAGTGGCTCAATTCACTAATTTTTCTTCTGTTATTCAGATTTTCATAATTCAAACCTCTCTGAGCTGGAAGCTGTGGCACAAAGTATTTTTTTTTAAAGATTTCTGTAATACAGAACATGATCTGGCTTAGGAATTTTAAACCTTGGCAAAACTCTCACAGTGGACTCCAGAAAAGCAATCATGTTACAACTCAAATTTAGCTTCAATATTTAATTGCATTGTGGAAAGAGTGTCTAATCTTCTCTAATTTGTTAATACCCCAAGGAATCAGTGGAAAGGCCAATTGATGTGAACACCATGAGCAACCTAGAGATTGCCTATACAATCAAACAAGAGGGCTTCCCTTGACCCTACTGACAATTTTCCTAGCTGATTAGTTGAAAAAGTCCAACTGTACTTGGTCTTGACTGATCAGTGGAGATCAAAACCACCACTCAAGGTTTTTTCTGAAAGCTTCTAGTAACACAGCTAAAACATAGAGTTTATTTAGCCACTCATTATGACTCTTTAAAAAGATGCTCCATGGTACTTCAAAATGCTGAGCCTTCTGAGATTTAATCTGATATCCTTCTCTACTCACGCATTCTTCTGTGAACCATTCCATTTTTGCAACTAGCAGCAGAGGCTGCTAATTTGGTCTCTAAATGTGAGTGCCAAAAAGAACAAACAAGTAAACAAATGCCATCAAGAAGGTCAACCGCTAGAGCAAAATCCTAAAATGTATGGCAGTGGGACAGACTTCTGTGAACTCTGTCCCACTGCCATTCAGGGAAATTCCATCAGGAAAAACTGGGGAGACAGAGTGAGAACTGGCATCACCAGCGAAAGACAAAGCAAGGCCAACTCCTGATGTGCAGCACCCCAAGGTGCCAACAAATGGCACACTGCTTTTGCCTCCAAATCCATGGTGAAGAGCTGAATGAACAGCAGGATGGAGAATGAGCTCCAAGTCCCTGCAGGGCTCAGCCAAGCAGCTGTGGCTCGTACTTACAGCCAGGCTGCAAAAATGGGAGAAGGAAACCAGCTGGAGAGATCAGACTGCAGGTGGCAGAGCAACAGCAAGACTTATAGGCCAGAATGCTGAAATCCTGATGCAATTTCTGTAAAGGCAGCAAGGTCATAAAATATTGCCTAAAGTGCCTGTTAACCCTATGAAGCACACCAATCCTGTGGATTCCTCCAGTACCCTCAGCTGCAGTGTAGCCCAGAATGAAGACTACAGGATTATGGGGTTATAATTGGTTTAACAAGATCATTTCAGCAGCTGACAGGCAATTAAGTCTTCAGTTTAGCCCTAAAATATTTATTCAGACTTTCCAACTGCATATAAAGACATGTCTCTGAGCACATCACAACTCTTGTTACAAATACAAATGGCCCCTTTTTAGGACTTTGAAGTAGCTTTCATGCAGGTGATGTAGAAAATCATGGATGATTCTGTCAGGTTTTTCATATGAATAAAGATTTCACCAAAAAAAAATGTTTCAGGCAGTATGCATCTTCCCCAAGAATGCTGTAGCATAGTGTATTATTACCTGCATTCTGAAGAACACCTTTATAAATTTTATATATTTTAATTAGTTAATGTAATCTGATACTTTTTTCAGTATGTCATTTCATCCAAGATGCAGAAAGTATTTTGATTTTAGACCTAAACACGCCTATATGACGACTAATCATGTTTCCCTACACAGGTACCTATTGTGCAGAAATAGGAGTGAAAAGATACACTTCAAGGAAAATTTTGTGTTGAAAATGATCAGTTGATTAGGTACAGGGCAAAAGAAAAAAATATACAGAGGTTGTCAACACTTCTGTCACGTACAGAAAGGAAAATTAAGAGTCATTTGTTATTCTCAGTTGGAGAGGTCACTAGTGTTATCTTGCACATGATGATTTGATGCACTACATATGATTAATGCTTGTTTAAAGGACATTGCCAAGGTCTCTAGGTCAGACTATGACCTTCCATTTTTTTCAGATATCCATAAACAGAATATTAATAGTTCAGTAAGTGCTTTCCTCCCTCTTTAAAATATTTTAATACTCTCTGCTACTACTAAAACAAGACCAATAGTAGAAGGTGATAAAATAGCAAGAAAGAAAATTCCAGTAGAGAAGCATTTGCTTCAGAATCATACTTGTTTTTTATTACTTTAAATGACTGATGCACTTGTAACTATCACTTTCTAAGACTTTCTAACTGCACAGGTTTCCACCACCTCATGTATATGCATGCCTTGATGCTCTGGGATAAAATTGTATATGCTTCCTCAAAGTCACTTTGCTTTTGTCTTTAAAATTTTTAAGAATTAAAGTGACTTTGAGGAAGCATATACAATTTTGTATATGCTTTTGTCTTTAAAATTTTTAAGAATTAAAGTGAATGTACTTGCTTTTTCTAAAAAGCAAAGTTCTCAGAAGTCACTGAGATGTTGCATTTTTACATGACATGTACAAACTGTATTTTTTAATGTGTACTTACATGTCCAGCTAGAGCTTTAGTTCTCTTAAAATCTATGTTTAGGCATCAGAAAATACACAGCAAAATTGTTATTTAAGGAAAAAAAAAAGTAAGGAAGGAAGGACAAAACTCCTGTGACTGCCTCACTATTCATAAATCTTTGGAAAATGAAGTGTTGTCTGGATTATTCTTGGAAATCTCAAGTTTATATCACTATAATTTTCTATGCATGGATATGGCAGTAGTTAAGATGGAATGTCCAAGATTACCTTCAAATGAGGAATAAGCATTATCATATTCTTCCCTTTTAAAACACAAAACATGCTTAATAGTAAAATTAGATTTGTTTTTCAAAAACTAAAGAGGACTGCAAAATTTCTTTCCAAAATAATTTTCCCTGTAGTTTTCCAGTGGTTTTAAGAGGAAGAGACTCTTATACATCATCATTACATGGCACTTGCTTCAGATTTAAAACTATAACTCTATGTTTATATTTTTCCCCTTAAGGCTGTACTTCCAAATGTTTAATAACAGACTGATTGCTATATTGTCCATGTATTATTCTGCTTTTCCACAGGGTAGCAGTGTGTTTCAGAACAAGGCCACCACTGTGGGAATATGAATGAGTACACAAAATCCCTGCAGAAAGCAGCTGTTCCCTCTTGTACATATGCAAATGGAAGAAAGCTAAATAATGAGGGCAGCTTTATTCCACAAAGGCAGACAACAACAGAGCCAAAGTGGACTACAACAAAGTTTTTGTAGGAAGCAGTGAACTGAAGTCTACAAAAAAGGATGAATTATTAATATTCTCAGTCGTGAGAATCATGTTTCTTAGGGAAATACTGATTCATGGCTTGCAAAATTAATCCTCAAAATTATTTTTAAAACCCTAAAGACAAAGACATCAATGCATCTTTTCCAAGACACTGAGTTTATTCAAAAAAATTATCACTTAATTAAGGCAGAAGCCCGGACACTTTTTTCTCCCCAGTACCATCAGTCTTACATATGACCTTGGACAAGTCATTGAATCTAACTCGGTTTTCTTGTCCATAAAATGGAGATAATACCTCTGCCCAGGGCTAGTGGGAAGCTAAATCCATCGTCCATAAACGTGATTTGAAATAGCAAGGTAAAAAGGCTTTATCAGTGTTACCTACTGCTGCATTTTTCATTGCTTTTAATAAGCCTAATGAAACCATGTAAATTTTGAATGACAACATTAAGCAGATTTTCAGGCCAGCTAGGAGTAAAAGGCATTACAGATTTCTTGAGATGACCCCGATTTGAGCTCTGACAACTAATGGCTGAGTCAGAACATTGCTATGTGAAGTACTGTGAAGAGTCTTCCAGATGTCTGTTGTTCTAACAGGGGACCGTTTATTCAATACTGGAGAACGCAGTTGCACCAGTGACAGAGGAGGAAGAAGAAATGGTTCACATTTGCTCACTGGTGAAGCAACAAGAAACACTAAAATCTTTCAAAGTTTGTCACTGGCATTCAGTAGTGAAGTTTAGTACAACCCATGCTTTTTACACAAGCAAGTGAACAGAAAACAACAAGAACTAATTTATCAAACCAAAAACATACATACCACAGATTAAACTGCAGTTCTCCAAACTGATCAGCTACAATTCCTTACCATAAAAAGCTCCCACCATAACCCCAGCAGGATTTTGGTAATAATACACATGCCCTGAATTCACAATCCATGAAGTCCTTTGACAGTATGTCTTCTGAAACAACATTGAGAGTTACACCTCATCCTCACCTAACTGAGACATGATTAGGGCCAACACAGCTGGTGCTCTACAAATGAAATGTTATATACTTTTTTAAGAAAGAAATCAATGCTGAAACTAATCTAGTGTCATCTAAAAAGAACATCCTTGTCATTGAAGGAGTCTGTGAGCAATACAGGACTAAACTTTAAAATTCAAAATCTTTTGCATTATTCTTTTAGCAGACTATTCCACAAAATTGAAGACATAAAAATAATTCTATTTTTAGTGGCACTGAGTTTCCTGTTTGTCCTGATCTTTACTAAAATTGACAGGTCTACTTTGGGCAGTCTAGTGTCCAAATTGGGCTACAATTTTGGCCGTTGTCTACCACCTTACTGCTTTTGGTGCTAAGCTATGAGACTTTCTTGCAGATGTCAGGCTAAACTGCCAGATGCCCTGAGCCTCCATTCTAAGAGTTACTACATTACCTAAAATCAGCTCTACAACACACATACAAAAGGACATTTTTGATGCTGTGTCCCACTTGTGGCATATGCTATACAGTAAACTGAGTCTGCTTGAAGGCCTGTTTTCATGATCAAGTATCCCAACAGACAGAAACATCAGCTGCTGAAGCATTAAGAATGACCACAAAAAATGCAGCCTTTCTTTCCATAAGAATATCTTAAGAACAGCAGAAAACAACAACAGCATGTCAAAACAAGGGCACTCCCGGACATTTCTGCAGTGGACTCTCTTAAATGTTGTATGGTTTTTTTTCATGTGTTTCTGTGGCCAACTTTCTAAGTCAACTAATCCAAAATTTTCAGTTTACTTGGGAATGAAACATGTGGCAGTATTGTAACAAGATGTCACAGAGTCAGTTTTTCCCCTCTCTCTAGAGACAGAAGAGAACATCAGATCCCAGAGCAGCCGTGAGAACATCCAGGAACTTGTGGGACTTCCCTTGGTCTGCCTGAGTTCCAGCACCCATTTCTCCTCATTTCCTAATGCTCTCCTAACCTTCAAGATGGGAAAAAGCAGTAAACTGAAATGGCAGATTGTGAAAGCAGATACAGGACACAGGAAATAGGCTTGTAATCCAAAGCTAGGAGCTGGGCCTGGCAGTGCTATAAATCAATTTACACTGACTATAGGAGGTACCACCAAACCTAGCAGGCATATATGGGAGAACTAGATAGGTCTCTGATTGCTTCAGGAGAAAGAAAGCACATGAAACAAAAGTTTGAAATTCAGGAAACTCATTTTCTACCATAATTTTTATGGTTTACATCAAATTTCAAGGAAGAACTGTAGCTTTCAAACTTAAATCCAAATGGTTAGTGTGCAGCCCTTTAGCCAGAACACACTTCCTTTTTAAACCACAGCTTCAAAGCCATTAAGTCTGAGACACTTTTGTTAGAGCCTCCCTTGACCATTGATTGACCACAATCACACTAGAATACCAATCATCACCACATCAAGAGTGGGCTGTTCAGACTCATCTTCTCTCTCACCACGAACATCAACCTGAAGTACACTTTTAACAGATATTTCCCCTTAGATGGTAAGAGAGTAGATGGAGGGTCTTCTGGACAAAGCAGTAGAAAAGATTAATCTCTTTCCACTCTTATAGAGAGACATTAGCAGTTTACTCCCATAACCACATGAATTTGCCAGAGATCTCTAAAAAAAAAAGCAGTACACTTTTTGCACAGAAGCTGGACAAAAAACATACTTGCAAGAAACCGTATTTCCCACCCTACTTCTTTCTATTCCATCCATTCCCTTTATTGATGTAAGTACCCAAGTCTGGGAAGACCCTTTCTCCTGCACAGTCTTAAGAGTCTTGCTCATGTCCAGTAATGTGACTTTCCATGCTGCTTCCCGTTCTTAAACTCTCATAATTTCCTCTTCTTTATCTTCTCTTTCTCCATATTTTTAGTCCCATCTTCCTGAGGTCCTGCTCTATTTAATGGTCTCCTCCATTCATGAAGGGCTGACCTCCCTGCATTAACCAGATCACATTGTGCACTCTATTCACTGGCACCTCTCCACATAGGGAAACTCTTCACCAAGTGAGCTCTTCATTCCTACACATGCCCACTCTCCTGCCACAGTCCTCATCACAGGGTGAGTGTGCCACCTCCACTGGGCACAGCTCCTGTTGCCAGCTAGACTCTCAGAAATAGAATCCCCAAGCCATCTGTCCAGGAGAGCTGAGGGAAAAGGGCTGCACAGGTGTCAGGGACTGTGCTCCAAGACAGGTCAGCTGCTTCAGGGGGAGCCACAAATCATCTTTCCCCTGGGTTATGACATTCCAAGGAATGAAGCTAACATGAAGAGATTTGTTGGCTTTATCCTCTCCTTCTAGAGCTCTTTTTGATCAGCTTTGAACATCTCATTAAAAGTGCAACAGAAAGTATCCTATTACTTTTCTATTTTTAATGTCCCTTTCTTCATTGGGCCTCAGTCTTCAGTATTATACTCTACCACATGTACAGTTTTCTATTATTAAAAATTTATTAAATACTTGAGGCCCCAAAGCATATCAGCAATTAAAAAGAACCAGTTCTTCTATCCCAGCAGAAGCCAGCATGAGAGGCATTGCATGACCACTGGAAAAAACTTAAATAAATCATCAGCAAATCAGGCCTGAGGGTCTTTCACTTCATATACCTGTTCTTATTCCAGAATCATGGATGTCTTTACCTAAATTAAACACCTGGCATAGGTCCGATACTGCTTTGTGGACAGCACAAACTATCCATGCAGAAGCAATAAACGACTGAGTATGGTGTGGTAACGTTACCATTTATCCTCCTGCAGTTCTGAATCAAGATGTGGATACACCTGCACTAGCATTCAATGCCAGCCAGACCCAAGTTCTGTCCTCAAGAGTCCCAACTCCAAGGCTGTGCGTGTACCATGTCCGTGGTCTTTGGCCCCAGTTCTCAGAACGGCCATTTAGCCCAAGGGCCCCGCTGCAACGACAGCACTCCACTATTTAACATTCCAAGTCCAGTATTATAAGCCCCTTATAAAAGTAGCTTAGTCACCATGCTGGATTGTACACCCTATCCTCTTTATTTGCAGGGTACACACCACAACAAGACCCTATTTTTGTTTGCAACCTTTAAGCTTTGCTTTGAGGAAAGCAATGGTAAAAATAAGAAGTGGTATACTGTGGCAGAGCTTATATCAACAGAATTGGAAGGCTCCATATAGAGCAGACTCTCCTTTCAGCATATATTCTCTTGACACAGTTATCCTCAAAACCCTTGGGACTAACCCTGACACGTATTTCATAACTAAGAGGCCTTCAGACAGCTATAACCAACTTCAACATTTATTTATTCTAATATCATCTGCTGTGTTCATAGCATATATTTTATCAGCGTGCCTCTATGAAACAGTCCACCGCACAAAAGCAGGGCTGAGACACAGAGCAAAAGCCATTCCAATAAATGTAATTAGTACTGCAGCAATACCATATGTACTAAATGTACTTCACTATGAAAGCTTACACTGATCACTGCAACATAAAAATGTCCATTAAAATAACATTAATTGTATTTATTAGTACTGTGTTTCAGAAGATTCTAACTACAGTGTTGCCTATGCTCTATTAACAAAAGACAGGATGTATCCAATTTTACAGAAATTCTTACCATTCAGCACTGTCCAAATCAAAGGAGGAAGTTTAAAAATAAAATTTTAGTCCATTTAAGATGCATGTGCTGATAGTAGCCAAAATATCCTCCAAATGTAACACCAGATAAAAGTTTGCTGCATGAAAATCATTACAATCTTTTTCTCTACTTTCTCCCAAGACAAGCAATCTTTGATTGCAAAGTAATTAAAAAAAAAAAATTCTTTACTGAATATTTGGTGTTAAATTCAGATCAATATGGACTAAGGCATACACTTTCAATTGAAAATACAGGGCAGACTGCCATAGTTGCCGTTCTCAAATGCACACACCTAACTGAACTGTTTATTTGCAAGAAGACAGATAATGACACAACTATTTTCCTAGCAAATTGAGGCACACGTTGCCAATATTTCCTAATGAAACCTTCACTAAATTCATTTAAGTCTTGAAAAACCTGTTCTGTTTTATAGTACATTCAGATTAAATATGAGGTAAATATATAATTTCCTATGGGTTTTGGAATCATAAACATAAAGCTTCATCCAGCAGTCTGTTTTACGTGGTATGTATACAGTTCTTTCATTCCAGGAACCTGCAGAAGACTGCAGAACCTGAAAAACTTTGCTATTACTTTTAAAAGGTGAATAATCACACTAAGCATGACAAGATGATTACAGTGCTAACCATGGAATCTGATTTATCTTTTAAAAGATCAGTTTAAATCATCAGAAGTTGCATTTGGTTTTATTGGAGATTCATCATATTGAAAGCTTTTTGAAGAAAACAACAAAAATAGTTTTGTTTTAATGTTAAGAAGGGTCAGACTAATAGACATAAATTATTTTAGTGCCTTAGTGCACCAAACACCTGTGTGCAGCTTTCAATGAAGTGGTTGAATTATAGATAGTTTTAGTTTTGAAAAAGCAAAGCAATTTAACATAAAGATGTAGATGACTTGTCAGACGTACTTAGCCCAATGAAATT